>NW_024120061.1:0-8448 GCF_003073215.2 Triticum urartu
GCCTGGGTTGCGCTTGAGAAGGGTGACCCATTTTCTATTGGTGAGACCTTCAGCCAATGATATTTTTCTGTTCTTGCTGTGCTTGAAAAGGTTAGGAAATGAAACAACCGGAGTCTCGCCACCGCCAGTGATGATGACAAAAGGAGATCCTAATGCCGTTGCCAATCTTGATGGAGGTACAGGCAGTGAAAAGGGCCTTAACATGCTTATCAACAGGAAGCTGCAGACCTTGCCATGGCTTATCCGGATCTGTGGCGCGCTGCCAAAGCCAGCGAACTTTAAGCGCTCGCCCCTGAGCTTGTAGGTCATGGATGCCCAGCCCGCCAATGGAGATGGGTGAGCACCCCTGAGTCCAGCGGACAAGGCATTTGCCTCCACAGACGGCATCAGAGCCAGCCCATAAGAAAGCACGACGTAGTTTTTCAATTTTCTTGCTGACCCATTTTGGTTGATGAATAGCTAGCAGAAGGAAAATTGGCATTGCCGAGAGAACAAACTTTACAAGAACCATTCTACCAGTGGAGGAGATCCACCTAGCTTTCCAACCAGCAATCTTCTTAATTAACTTGTCAAGTAGGTCTTGGAAGTCAATGACCTTTAGACGCCTATCAGACAGAGGCATCTCGAGGTAAGTGCAGGGGAAGCTAGCCAACTGGCATCCAAGAGCCAGCTGCAAGGGAGTAAGATCAAGGCCATCACACCGGATAGGTAGGATCTTGCTTTTAGCCAGATTAGTGACGAGACCGGTTGCTTCTCCAAAAATCTTCAGCACCTCAGTTACTACCTCAAAATCATGCATTTCAGGCTTGAGGAAAATGATGACATCGTCTGCATAAATAGATGCACGATGTTTAACCAATTGATTGCCCAGTGGGGACAGAATGTTGCTCCTCTGCGCTTTATCCAGCAACCTCCCAAGGCAGTCCACTACAAGCACAAAGAGCAATGGGGAGAGGGGATCTCCCTGCCTGAGGCCCTTACGATGAAGGATTTGTTGAGTGCAATTGGAGTTGACTAAGATTCTTGTGGAAGCAGAGAAAAAGAGGGCAGAGATCCATCCTCTCCACTTTGGTCCAAAACCCAATCCTTGAAGAAGCTTAAGCAGAAATTCCCATGAAACTGAATCAAAGGCTTTGGATATATCCAACTTAAGCATAACAGAAGGGATTTTTTTCCGCCTCAAGTCCTTAGCCATTGCCTGAACATAGACAAAGTTATCATGTATGCTTCGACCCTTTATGAATGCATTTTGACAGGGGGAAGTTAACTTGTTCATCCATGGTTGCAGTCTGGCAGCCAACATTTTGGCAATTAACTTTGCGAAGAAGTGGATTAGGCTAATGGGCCTAAAGTCCTGAGGCCTAACAGCACCCTGGTGTTTTGGCAGCAAAGCAATAACAGCACTATTAAGCAGAAATAAGTTTTGAGTGTTCAACCCTTGGAAATGTCTCAAAGCAGCAATTAAGTCATGTTTGACAGTGTCCCAACACCCGCGAAAGAAGAGACCAGTGTAACCATCAGGACCAGGAGACTTCTCTGGGTGCATATCAAAAATGGCCTTTTTGATTTCCTCCTCCGAGAAGGCAAGTTCAAGGGAAGCTAGATCACAGACAACTAGGTCAAGAGCTTCTATATTCAAAGAAGAATTTCTGGGTTGATAAGTGCCAAGAAGATCGTTAAAATGTTGCCAAATATGTTGCTCTTTGTTTTGCTGGTCCGTATACTCAGTCTCATGAACTAAGATAGAAGTAATGAAATTCTTCCTTCTTATAGCAGTGGCCTTCAAGTGAAAAAACCGAGAATTGCAGTCCCCCTCCTTGAGTCTGAGAAATCTGGAACGTTGGCGCAGCATACATTTGTCCAAGGCAGCAAAACCAAGGCTCATCATCTTTAACTTGCCTCTGAAGGTGTGTTCCTCGGGGGTGAGCATCCTATTATCCCTAGCAATATCCAATTGTAATATGAGCTCATGAACAATTCTGGTTCTTAACTGAATATCACTCAACAGAGAGGAGGCCCAAGACTTGAGCTGCTTGGCGGTGAAAGATAATTTGTTATGCAAATTGGTGTAAGGGTCACTCGACTTGGTAGCCTTATCCCAAGCTGCAATAATGACTTCATTGAACCCCTCCAGCTGAACCCACATATTTTCAAACATGAATCTCCTTTGCGGCCTAAACAAAGCATTACTTGTAAGAAGGAGCGGACAATGATCTGAATCAGCCGAGGAAAGGCCTTGTAAAAGAGCATTGGGAAAAAGTTCGTTCCAAGGCTGATTATAGAGAACCCTGTCGAGTCTGACCAAGATAGTGTGTAGTTGCTCATTACTCCAAGTATACCTTCTACCATGCAAGTACATGTCCTTGAGCTCCAATCGATTCATAAAGTTTCTGAATGCGTTAATCAACCCTCTATTGATATTACCAGTGCTTTTGTCAGCTGCAGCAGCAATCAAGTTGAAAGCAGCAATATGCCTGGCTTGCTTGCAATGGTGGCACCTCACCGGGTTTCTGCAGCTAGCGACGAAGTGGTGTGGGGAGAGGCACTTGAAGCAGCAATTTGAGGGCGGTCTGGGATCCATGGCGCGGCCTTGTCTTCCCTGGGCAGCAGCCTCCGCACGTGAGCGCGTCCGCGTCGGGACGGGCAGCCTCGGCTGCGGAGAATGCATGAGATGGCCGGGGAGTCCACGCCTCTGCCGTCCTTGGACCAGAGTCCAGCCCCCTGGATCTTGGCCAGCTCCGTCAAGGCCGCGCTGGGGCGCGCTGTTACCCGACGGGCAAGACGAAGCAGTGCCAGAGGGAGCCTGTAGAACCGCCGGGCTTCCGCAAGGATCAGGAAAAGGCGATCCCCTCGTTACTGCCGCATAGGAAGGACGTGGCCCGACCGGAGGGGATGGAGAACGAGGCGAGTCATCGGTGTCTGAGCTCTGTGCAGAGAGACTCACCCGCTCCGAACCAGAAGCGTGTGCGGCGAGAGATCCGGAGAAGGAGTTGCCCGAGCTGGTAGTCACCGGGGAACGAGCGGATGCGGAGGGTGTGTAGCTTGCGGCGACCTGGCTAGGGGTGCAGGAGCTAGCGGGCGCTAAGCTGAGGGCCGGCATGGCGCGCGGCGGCCGAGGTGGCCGCCGGGATGAGGCGGTGGATGGGAGCCCTAGCTAGCTAGTGGATGTTGCGTATATCTTATTGTATTATCTCGGCTGCAGCTCTAATCTCGATCTATGCCAACCCAACAAAAACCTTCGGAGATACCTGTAGAGCACCTTTATAATCACCTAGTTACGCTGTGACGTTTGATAGCACACAAGGTATTCCTTCGGTATCCGGGAGTTGCGTAATCTCATAGTCGAAGGAATATGTATTTGACATGAAGAAAGCAATAGCAATAAAACTGAACGATCAACATGCTAAGCTAACAGATGGGTCTTGTCCATCACATCATTCTCCTAATGATGTGATCCCGTTCATCAAATGACAACACATGTCTATGGTTAGGAAACTTAACCATCTTTGATTAAGGAGCTAGTCTAGTAGAGGCTTACTAGGGACATTGTGTTTTGTTTATGTATCCACACATGTATCAAGTTTCCGGTTAATACAATTCTAGCATGAATAATAAACATTTATCATGATATAAGGAAATATAAATAACAACTTTATTATTGCCTCTAGGGCATATTTCCTTCAGTCTCCCACTTGCACTAGAGTCAATAATCTAGATTACATTGTAATGATTCTAACACCCATGGAGTCTTGGTGTTGATCATGTTTTGCTCGTGGAAGAGGCTTAGTCAACGGGTCTGTCACTTTTAGATCCGTATGTATTTTGCAAATCTCTATGTCTTCCTCCTTGACTTGATCACGGATGGAGTTGAAGCGTCTCTTGATGTGTTTGGTTCTTTTGTGAAATCTGGATTCCTTCGCCAAGGCAATTGCTCCAGTATTGTCACAAAAGATTTTCATTGGACCCGATGCACTAGGTATTACACCTAGATCAGATATGAACTCCTTTATCCAGACTCCTTCATTCATTGCTTCCGAAGCAGCTATGTACTCTGCTTCACACGTAGATCCCGCCACGACGCTTTGCTTGGAACTGCACCAACTGACAGCTCCACCATTCTATATAAATACGTATCTGGTTTGTGACTAAGAGTCATCCAGATCAGTGTCAAAGCTAGCGTCAGCGTAACCATTTACGACGAGCTCTTTGTCACCTCCATAAACGAGAAACATCTCCTTAGTCATTTTCAAGTACTTCGGGATGTTCTTGACCGCTGTCCAGTGATCCACTCCTGGATTACTTTGGTACCTCCCTACTAGACTTATAGCAAGGCACACGTCAGGTCTGGTACACAAAATAGCATACATGATAGATCCTATGGCTAAGGCATATGGAATTACTTTCATTTTTTCTCTCTATCTTCTGCAGTGGTCGGGCATTGAGTCTGACTCAACTTCACACCTTGTAACACAGGCAAGAACCCTTTCTTTAACTGATCCATTTTGAACTTCTTCAAAACTTTATCAAGGTATGTGCTTTGTGAAAGTCCAATTAAGCGTCTTGATCTATCTCTATAGATCTTGATGCCCAATATATAAGCAACTTCACCGAGGTCTTTCATCGAAAAACTCTTATTCAAGTATCCTTTTATGCTATCTAGAAATTCTATATCATTTCCAATCAACAATATGTCATCCACATATAATATTAGAAATGCTACAGAGCTCCCACTCACTTTCTTGTAAATACAGGCTTATCCGAAAGTCTGTATACAACCATATGCTTTGATCACACTATCAAAGCATATATTCCAACTCCGAGATGCTTGCACAAGTCCATAAATGGATCGCTGGAGCTTGCACACTTTGTTAGCACCTTTAGGATCGACAAAACCTTCTGGTTGCATCATATACAACTCTTCTTTGAGAAATCCATTAAGGAATGCAGTTTTGACGTCCATTTGCCAGATTTCATAATCATAAAATGCGGCAATTGCTAACATGATTTGGACAGACTTAAGCATCGCTACAGGTGAGAAAGTCTCACCGTAGTCAACTACTTGAACTTGTTGAAAACCTTTCGCAACAAGTCGAGCTTTTTAGACAATAACATTACCATCAGTGTCGGTCTTCTTCTTGAAGATCCATTTATTCTCTATGGCTTGTCGATCATTGGGCAAGTCAACCAAAGTCCACACTTTGTTCTCATACATGGATCCCATCTCAGATTTCATGGCCTCAAGCCATTTTGCGGAATCTGGGCTCATCATCGCTTCCTCATAGTTCGTAGGTTCGTCATGCTCTAGTAACATGACTTCCAGAACAGGATTACCATACCACTCAGGTGTGAAACATGCTCTGGTTGACCTACGAGGTTCGGTAGTAACTTGATCTTAAGTTTCATGATCATTATCATTAGCTTCCTCTCTAGTTGGTGTAGGCATCACTGGAACTGATTTCTGTGATGGGCTACTTTCCAATTCGAGAGAAGGTACAATTACCTCATCAAGTTCTACTTTCCTCCCACTCACTTCTTTCGAGAGAAACTCCTTCTCTAGAAAGGATCCATTCTTAGCAACAAAGATCTTGCCTTCGGATATGTGATAGAAGGTGTACCGAACAGTTTCTTTTGGGTATCCTATGAAGATGCACTTCTCCGATTTGGGTTCGAGCTTACCAGTCTGAAGCTTTTTCACATAAGCATCACAACCCCAAACTTTAAGAAATGACAACTTAGGTTTCTTGCCAAACCACAGTTCATATGGTGTCGTCTCAACAGATTTAGATGGTGCCCTATTTAAAGTGAATGCATCTGTCTCTAATGCATAACCCCAAAATGATAGTGGTAAATCGGTAAGAGAAATCATAGATCGCACCATATCTAATAAAGTATGGTTACGACGTTTGGACACACCATTACGCTGTGGAGTTCCAGGTGGAGTGAGTTGTGAAACTATTCAACATTGTTTTAAATGAAGGCCAAACTCGTAACTTAAATATTCGCCTCCGCGATCAGATCGTAGAAACTTTATTTTCTTGTTACGATTCTCCTCTTCATTCTGAAATTCTTTGAACTTTCCAAATGTTTCAGACTTGTGTTTCATTAAGTAGATGCCCATATCTTCTCAAATCATCTGTGAAGGTTAGAAAATAACGATACCCGCCGCGAGCCTCAACACTCATTGGACCGCATACATCGGTAGGTACTTTTTCCAATAAGTCAGTGGCTCGCACCATTGTTCCGGAGAATGGAGTTTTAGTCATGTTGCCCATGAGGCATGGTTCGCAAGCATCAAATGATTCATAATCAAGTGATTCCAAAAGTCCATCCGCATGGAGTTTCTTCATGCGCTTTACACCAATATGACCTAAACGGCAGTGCCACAAATATGTTGCACTATCATTATCAACTTTGCATCTTTTGGCATCAATATTATGAATATGTGTATCACCACGATTGAGATTCAACAAAAATAGACCACTCTTCAAGGGTGCATGACCATAAAAGATATTACTCATATAAATAGAACAACCATTATTCTCTGATTTAAATGAATAACCATCTCACATCAAACAAGATCCAGATATAATGTCCATGCTCAACGCTAGCACCAAATAACAATTATTCAGGTCTAAAACTAATCCCAAAGGTAGATGTAGAGGTAGCGTGCCGACGGCGATCACATCGACCTTGGAACCATTCCCGACGCGCATCCTCACCTCGTCCTTAGCCAATCTTTGTTTAGTCCGTAGCCCCTGTTTTGAGTTGCAAATATGAGCAACAGAACCACTATCAAATACCCAGGCACTACTACGAGCATTAGTAAGGTACACATCAATAACATGTATATCAAATATACCTTTGTTCACTTTGCCATCCTTCTTATCCGCCAAATACTTGGGGCAGTTCCGCTTCCAGTGACCAGTCCCTTTGCAGTAGAAGCACTCGGTTTCAGGCTTGGGTCCAGACTTGGGCTTCTTCCTGGGAGTGACAACTTGCTTGCCATTCTTCTTGAAGTTCCCCTTCTTTCTCTTGCCCTTTTTCTTGAAACTAGTGGTCTTGTTAACCATCAACACTTGATGCTCTTTCTTGGTTTCTACCTCCGCAACTTTGAGCATAGCAAAGAGCTCGGGAATTTTCTTATCCATCCCTTGCATATTATAGTTCATCACGAAGCCTTTGTAGCTTGGTGGCATTGATTGAAGAACTCTGTCAATAACACTATTGTCGGTGTCAAAACCGGCGGATCTCGGGTAGGGGGTCCCGAACTGTGCGTCTAGGCGGATGGTAACAGGAGGCAGGGGACACAATGTTTTACCCAGGTTCGGGCCCTCTTGATGGAGGTAAAACCCTACGTCCTGCTTGATTAATATTGATGATATGGGTAGTACAAGAGTAGATCTACCACGAGATCAAGGAGGCTAAACCCTAGAAGCTAGCCTATGGTATGATTGTTCGTACGGACTAAAACCCTCCGATTTATATAGACACCAGATAGGGTTAGGGTTACATAGAGTCGGTTAAAACGGTAGGAGATCTAAATATCCGCATCGCCAAGCTTGCCTTCCACGCCAAGGAAAGTCCCTTCCGGACATGGGACGGAGTCTTCAATCTTGTATCTTCATAGTCCAGGAGTCCGGCTGAAGGTATAGTCCGGCCATCTGGACACCCCCTAATCCAGGACTCCCTCAGTAGCCCCCGAACCAGGCTTCAATGACGATGAGTCCGGCGCGCAGATTGTCTTCGGCATTGCAAGGTGGGTTCTCCTCCAATTTCCGTGTACCTGTCGAATAATGTTCGGTTTCTTGTAAATGTAGCGCTCCTTGGCTTCTACGCCCAATAATGGCCGTCTTCCACGTGTCAAACGAATACGAAAAGTCAGGGTGTTTTTATATTTACACCCCTAGACGCGTGAATGAGCCGCCTATTTAAGGGGACGAGGATTTAGATCCAAACCACACCTTCCCCCCTCCGTGAGTATTCATCAGAGCGTATCTGACAGAGGTCCATTCTATCATGGCCGGCTGACGCAGCTCCTCCTCTCGCCCTTCCAGCCCTTAGCCTGGAGATTGGGAGAGATGCTCCATCCCGCACAGCAAGCTAGTGACGCTCCAGACCAAGGGATTTCTCCCCCTGGCCTATACGGTCCCGGTTCAAGCCGGACTTGCCACCTATAATGGCGGAGAGCAAGCGGAGAGCGCCCCCAATCCCTCCAAAGGAGAGCGGGTATGCCTTGTCCCTTACTTAGTAAGAGGGCTCGGATTTCCAATTCATCCGTTTCTCCGAGGGCTCCTGGAGTTCTATGGCCTCCAGCTGCACAACCTCACGCCTGCCTCCATATTGCATATCGCGGGCTTCGTAGCCCTTTACGAGCTGTTTTTGGGCTGCGAGGCTCATTTCACGCTATGGAAAAGGCTATTTTGCGTCGTGCCCCGTCCTAAGAAGGGG
>NW_024120062.1:0-8299 GCF_003073215.2 Triticum urartu
GGCACCCTGCCGGAGGGGGAAATCCTTCTCCGGTGGCCATCTTCATCATCTTGGTGCTCTCCATGACGAGGAGGGAGTATTCCTCCCTCGGGGCTGAGGGTATGTACCAGTAGCTATGTGTTTGATCTCTCTCTCTCTCTCTCGTGTTCTTGAGATGATACAATCTTGTTGTATCGCGAGCTTTGCTATTATATTTGGATCCAATCATGTTTCTTCCCCCCTCTACTCTCTTGTAATGGATTGAGTTTCCCCTTTGAAGTTATATTATCGGATTGAGTCTTTAAAGATTTGAGAACACTTGATGTATGTCTTGCCGTGGATATCTGTGGTGACAATGGGATATGGGTGGACCAAGCGTTTTAACCGGAATCTAGTGACGGAGAAAGAAGAAAGAATGGGAAGAAAGCAGCCATGGGCAAGCTTTAATTAATAGAAATAAGTAGGAGTTACAGCCTTTAAATTCGAGTGAAACGAGCCTTTGACGTAGTCACAAATTCGACTGCCCTTTCACTATTATTATTATTTCGAGTAATAGCGGAAGGAGTGCCAAAGCCCATTTTAGTAGAAAGCTGCTGCCCTTTTCTAGTAATGCGGAGTGACATAATCAATCGAATTCGACTGGTTGGTTCCCCTTATTAGTCAATTGCTTTTGACGTATCAGGTGGGAATGGGAGAGCCTCTTTTCTTTCCGCAATGGAATCGGCTTAAGCTCGACCTTTTCTTTCATTTCCTATCATAGGGATATAAAAAGAAATCCAATTGCGTTTTTCTTAGTTTAGAATATCAAAAGACATCCCACAACCCGGTCTTAGGTTCAGAGTCGCTTTGTGGGAACTTCAAGAGAGAGAAGAGAGATCATAGCTTAATATCAAAGGTCAGGTATACCTGCCTACGTTCGGCATACACATTCACTAGTTCCATTCGGAACCTTTCTCTAGATGGAATCCTGATTCGACTTTCAAATGCAAGAGCAAGAATGCCGTGAGGGAGCCCTATCTAAAAAATGCAAGGCCAGATCCCACTTTCTTTAATCGAGCGGGCAAGGGATCGCAAACATCTTTTCTTTTCAGAGAAAAGGTTTTCAAAAGATATCCCGAAGGGGTCTTAGGTAAGGTAAGGAGTGACAGCTCTATTCAATAAGCTGGCTCTTTAAGGGAAGATAGGGCATCTCCTAAAATGTGGAAGTTTGGTGCTTTAGAGATAGGGCCGGCACGCTTTGCTGGAAAGCAATAAGTCAACAAAACAAGGTAGGTCTACCCCCTAATAAAGGTTTCGCTCGACGACCCTGTATCCATTCTCGATTAAAGCACGGAGAGTTAGGTTTATTATCTCCAGTTTGATGCTATCTTCTCCACGACTTGGTTCTTATGGATCTCCTCCAGGTCCTAGGCATCTTGTCTCTAGCTCTGCTCTCTATCGGTAGTAAAATCAGTACTTTGTCTTTGCCTGTCTCTGTCCATTCCTTCAACACTGATGGACTCGGAGTGGCATAACCCCTTTAATAAGAAGCATAAGACCTAAAGCGAGGAGATAGAATCGAAAGAATGATAGCAAGTTCTTTGAAAGTGGGAAGAAAGCCAAGGATACGGTGGTGTGTAGGGTCTTTCAAATCAATCAGGAAAGCGTGAGCTGAGAAGGAACACGGCTTTACGCGCCTTGACAAGTGGATCTAACAAGAATAGCTTTTTCAGTCGTTACTTATTATATAATAGCTCGATCCGCTCACGCATGTGATTGATTTCTCCCCTCTCTTTCGAAAATCTTCCATTCGAACAGGAAGATTCCCTTCTCGCTGTTTATCCAGAACCTGAGGATGATGAGGATCTATAAAGGTTCTTTGATCGAGCTCTCGCTTCGGCTTCTTTTGTTGCCGAAGACCAGGACCCGTCTTATTTGCTGAAAACCTGTCTGTTTAGGGACTCTTTCCTTTCAATGGACATACTTGCCTGGAACTGATTCTACCTTGAGAGCGCTTCCCTCTTTTCTGATTCCTTCCCTTTGACCACCGAAAATACAACTTCTAATAGCCATTTCTATTTTATAGATGTTTCAAACAAGTGATTTTACACTTTGATCCTTCCTGTCTTTCCCCGATAGAGGAGTTTGACCCTTCCACTTCTGCCTTTGCCCTTTGTACTTATTCCCGCAATTGAGATCCCTGTTAAGGAAGAATATCTCGCTCGTGCTTTTTTTGCGACGAAATCGCTCTACTTTTTCCAGCAATGAGTGATTGAGTAAGGTCTAATTCAATCTGTGTTATGACCTACCTTTTTTGATTGAAGTAAACGAGAGCTTTACTTATTCTTTTCAAACCCTAAGGTTTGAGCTCATCCTTGGGTCGGATTCGGATCCTTTTCTCTCTTTTGAAATTCCATAGATATAGATGTCTCGACTGCCGAATCCGAATCCTTAGAACAACTCGATTCCGTTGATTCACTGTCCATTTGTCCTTCAACCGGATTAATGGTCAACGACTTTGACAGCCTTTCCTTCACACAAGGTTTTTAATCCATCTCCCCCGCTTAGGGCAGTAAGGGGAAGTAGCGATATTCCGATTCCTGTTGGAGTGGTACGTGAAGAAGGCTTAAAGCCTCCATAGAGAGCACATTGAGACCGGCGCCTCTGTCGATGAGGGTCTTGGTAACAGCTACGCTGCAGATGGTGGGCGTGCCCAGCATTGGGAGCATGCCCGAGCCGACGGTGGCGGTGGGGTGATCCCCCGTGTCAAAGGTGAGGTCGGCCTTGGGCGCCGCCCAACCCAGGGGAGCTCCTTGCCTCGCAGAGGCGGTGCCAATCTGGCGAAAGAACGGCTTGGTGTGACGGTCCAAGGGTGGTGCTTGCGAGCCGCCGAGGAGGGGTGCCGGTGCCGCGAAGCGCGCGACGAAGAGACCGTGGAGTTCCTCCCAGGAGGTCACCGAAGATCCCGGCAGGCTGAGCAGCCAGGCGCGTGGCGCGCCGGCCAGGGCCAGGAGGAACTAGTTGGCCATGACCTGGTCATCGCCTCCGGCTTTGAGGACGGCCTCCTCATACGCCTGCAAGAAGGCTGCCGGATCTGTCGCGCCATCGTAGCGGGGTGGCATCTCTGGCTTGAACTTGTGTGGCGACCGCACCTGTCGCAAGGTGTGGGTGAAGGCCCGAACGCCCGCGGCGCATCCGCAGGCGCACGCCGGCCTAGCCAGAGGGGTAGCGTCTGCCATGAAGTTGGACGAAGCAAGCGGTGAGGTGGAGCTTCGGCGCACCCCCTACCTGGCACGCCAAATGTCGGATTTCGGTTTCCGGCAAAACCCTTGAGGTTCATACACTGGGGTGTGCATGAAGATCTCTCCCCCTCTAGCTCTCGCCCTCACCACAATCTCAAGTCTTAGCGCGTTGAACCCACAGAACAAAGGGACACAAGATTTATACTGGTTGGCGCCACCGTTGCGGTGTAATACCCTACTCTAGTGTAGTGTGATGGATTGCCTCGTGGGCTGAGGATGAACAGTTACAAGGGGAAGAACGGCCTCCTGAGGAGAGGTGTTCTTGTGCTTGGCGAGCTTGTGTGGTATTTGGTGGTCTAAATGATCCTCCCTCTCCTTGCTAAGGCGATGGCTAGTCCTATTTATAGAGGCCCTAGTTCTCTTCCCAAATATTGAGCGGGAAGGGATCCCACAATGGCCAAGTTTGAAGGGGGGTAGCTAGTACAAGTTATCCTGACAAAAGTAGTCTTCACCTGCCAAAGGCTCTAGTGGTGACGCCATCTTGGGCTCCACGGTGACCTCCATCCTGCTGTCCTGTTGGTCTTGTTCTTGTTGCACCGATATGGAAACCTTTGCTTGATGCCTCGGGACTCCGTGCCTTAGCTTGCCTCTTTAGCACCAAAGAGGAAACAAGGACACTACGCGCGTTGACGCCCGCCTGGTGCCCGCCTGGCCTTGGTCGTCATGGCTTACGTCACGGGGACCTCGCGAGGTCTCCCTTGCCTTGATCTCTCCGTCCCTCGCGAGCCATCCTGGTGAGGCTGCCCCCGAGGAGGTCTTGCATCATCTGCCTCGCGAGGGTCTTGAGTGCTTGCTGGTGAAGATGGGCCGCACAGGGCCGCTGGTGGAGCCACGCCGTGGGCTGCAGGTAGGCAAGTCTGGGACCCCCGTTCCCAGAACACCGACAAATGGGACAAAAGTCATCTTGTGGGGAACCAAGAACAAGAAAATCAGTAGGGTATTTTATTTTCCCACACAAGACTTCAACAGATCTAACAATCCCAAATGGTGATATGGTGTCTCTATTAGCAAGTTTAAGAGTAACATCTATTTCTTCTAACTCAGCAAGTGCTATGTCTTTCATAATTTCTTGATATAAAGTGTAAGGAATAGCACTTACACTAGCACCCATTTCACATAAACCATGATAACAGTGATCTCCTATTTTAACTGAAATAACAGGCATGCCAACAACGGGTCCATGTTTATCTTTTCTATCAGGTTTAGCAATTCTAGCAGCTTCTTCGCAGAAGTAAATAACATGCCCATCAATATCTTCTTCCAAGAGATCTTTAATCATAGCAATGCTAGGCTCTACTTTAATTTGTTCATCAGGTTTAGGTGTTCTAACATAGCTTTTGTTAATCACAGTTGAAACTTTAGCATGTTCCTTTATCCTAACAGGGAAAGGTGGTTTCTCAATATAAGCATAAGGAACAACTGGATCAACATTATAAAGTATAGTTTCTTCTATAACTGGTACCAGTTCTTTAATTTCTTCTTTAATAGGTGGGTGATATTTAAACCACTTATCTTTAGGGAGTTCAACATGAGTAGCAAATGATTCACAAAAGGAAGCTACTATCTCAGAGTCAAGTCCATATTTAGTGCTAAACTTTTGAAAAGCATCGGTATCCATAAAAGATTTAACACAATCATACTTAAGTTTAATACCTGACTCTTTACCTTTGTCGAGTTCCCAATCTTCGGAGTTGCGTTTAATTCTTTCCAAAACATCCACCGGAATTCAATAGTCTTCTTCATAAAAGAACCAGCACAAGAAGTATCAAGCATGGTTTGATCATTACGAGAAAGCCAAGCATAAAAGTTATGCATAATAATTTCTCTTGAGAGCTCATGATTGGGGCATGAATGTAACATTGACTTAAGCCTTCCCCAAGCTAGAGCAATACTTTCTTATTTAGGAGGCCAAAAATTATATATATAATTCCAATCATGATGAACTAGATGCATAGGATAAATTTTTTGGTGAAACTCCAACCTCAGCGATTCCAATTCCATGATCCAATATCATCGCATAGCCTATACCATGCCAATGCTTTTCCCTCCACAGATAAAGGGAAAACCTTTTTCATCACGTCATCTCCAGGTAAACCTGTAAGCTTAAACAATCCACAAATTTGTTCCACGTATATCAAGTGCATATCAGGATGTTCAGTTTCATCTCCTGCATAAGGATTAACTAGCAGTTGTTCTATCATACCCGAAGGAATTTCATATTCAATATTTTCAGTAGGTGTAGTAGGTTGAGGGGTAATTAACTGTGGTTTCGGATGAGGTGAAGATACCCTGAACAAACCCCTCAAAGGATTGTTTTCCATAGTAAAAAGTGACAATAAATTTCAGCACACTATATAAATGTTTCCTTATCGAATTCCACTTACCAAAGGCGCTTCACTCCCGGGCAATGGTGCCAGAAAATAGCCTTGATGACCCACAAGTATAGGGGATCCATTGTAGCTCTTTTCGATAAGTAAGAGTGTCGAACCCAACGAGGAGCAAAAGGAAATGACAAGTAGTTTTCAGTAAGGTAATGTCGGCAAGTGCTGAAATTGTAAGTAGCGAGTAGTTTGATAGCAAGATAATTTGTAACGAGCAAGTAACGATAATAGTAACAAGTATGTAGCAAGGTAGCCCAATCCTTTTGAGGCAAAGGATTTGTGGCTGCAATATGAATCTTCACCTGTGCCTATACAGGTACGGTGAGGATTCATGTTGACTATTTAGATTCTACAAAAAAATCAATGATGACCAATGTATATTTTTGATGTTTTTACATGCTTAGCCTTAGCAGTAGCGTTTTTTCAGGAAAAATGCTACCGATATTGGGCTTAGCAGTAGCGCGCTCCCTGTACCCATGCTACTGATACAGCAAAACAAAACACGCAGCCCGGCCCCCGCACGCTCATATCTCAATCGTCCCCCTCCGCCCGACGCCGGCAGCTGCGGTTAGGGTTTCTCCTCCGCCACCGCGCGCCGCCGCCACCACCCCCGAAGCCAATGCTCCCCCCTCTCCCCGCCCCCCCCCTCCCCATCGCCCCCCTCATAGGAAAGTCACCGACTTTCCCCTCGTCAGCACCCCCGACCGAGGTCACCATGCCATCCCCCCTCCTTATCAGCACCCCCCGGGGGTTTCCCTATACCTAGATGCAGCGAGGGCTTACAAATTTCATATGGATAACTAGGTGGTACAAGTTAGTTGAGATGTTGTAATAAGTTATTTTTTGCAAAATGTAGGTGCCAATTTAGTTGAAATGCTTTGGTAGGTGGTACAAGTATTTAGTTTGCAAGTGCTAAGTTAATCCCAATTAAATTTGCCACTTGTTTTTTTAATCAGTTATCTTAGGCAATAGGGGCCAAATTAGATGAAATGTGTCTTGGTAGGTGGTACCTTGATTTGGTAGATAACTTATTACAGATCTTAGGATTATACCTTTGGTAGGGGCCAAATAGTTTTTTTTGGAAATATATAGGTGCCCCTGAAATTGCTTCTCGTGGAAGAATCTCTTCATCTAGATATATTCTAGAAGGTGTTAGTAAGCTAATTGAGAACTTGTTGTCTGTCAGTCTTGTTGGCTAATTTGGCATTGGCCTGCTAGCTGTTGGTTCTATTATAGAAGGTGTTAGTAAGTTAATTGAGAGCTTGTTGTTTACTTTTTGGGATTGGGTTCCACTATGAAAATATAACTGAAGAAGAACCAAAAATATCACATGCTACTGTTTTTCTTTCCTGTGAAGTGGATCGTTAATCCTTTGCTCATATTGCTTTAGGAAAATGGTGCCACCACCACCACCACAATGTCGACTATGCAAGTCAAGGTGCGCCAACAGCCTTGCAACTGGCAAGCTGTTCGGCATCTACTTCCAGCCAACTTTTCGTCATGCGGCGGTAAGAAACTAGATGAAATGTAACAACTATTTTATTTTTAGTGTTGGCATTACTGCATTGTGTCATTTTGCTTTTTTTACACAGATCGTCCCATGCAATGTGAGGTTGAAATTCAACAAGCTGACAGGAAACACTGTGACATTTGAGGCTCCTGGGGGCCGTACACTATGGAGGTCAAGAAAGGACACAATATGTCGCAGATTGGAGGAGATGGATGGGCCCGTTTCCTCGCCCGGATGCGTCTTACTGGTGGTGAGCTGATCAGCTTCTCCTTCGGAGCAGAAAGACCCAAGCTGGCTGTCATTTATCTCAACCTGGTGGAAGATGATGAAGATGACGAAGATGATGACCTTAGTCATCTTCATCATCTTCATCATCTCCATCATCTTCATCATCTAGAACTACATATGTGTGTCTGGATATATCATCTAGAACTACATATGATGATCGTCGTCAATATCATGTAGAACTACATATGATGATCGTCGTCGATATCATCTAGAACTATATATGATGATCGTCATCGATATCACCTTGTATTGTTTGAGGATGTATGTTGACTATATATGAAATTGTTATCTAGTACTCCTTCCATTCCAAATTACTTGTTGTGGTTTTAGTTCAAATTTGAACTAAAACAACGACGAGTAATTTGGAACGGAGGTAGTACTACCTAGTACCTATAATGCTTTATGAAATTGATATCTAGTAGTACCTAGTATCTGGAAATTGCAGTTTATTGAAACTGGAACTGGGTAGGAAGTGGGGAAAATGGTGAAACATATAGCAGTAGCGAGGGGCTAGGAAAGCGCTACAACTAACTAATAGTAGCATGTTCTAGAAAAGCGTTGCTGATATAGTCAATAGTAGTAGCGCTGGTGCAAACCGCGCTACTACTAACAGTTAGGTGTAGCGACTTATTAGTAGCGTGGTAGCATGCGCTGCTGGTAGCCTCAAAACCCGCGCTACTACTAGGGTTTTCCCTAGTAGTGAGACTGGGAAACGACCAGCTAGAGAGCGACAACAGTCATGAACATGCACTAAAATTAATCAACACTGAGTGCAAGCATGAGTAGGATATAATCCACCTGTCGGCGTTCTGGGAACGAGGGTCCCCAGACTTGCCTGCCTGCGGCCTGCGGCGTGGCTC
>NW_024120063.1:0-18070 GCF_003073215.2 Triticum urartu
CCCCCCCCGCCGCACACACACCTAGATACGTGTTGGTTTGCATTACAAGAAAATGTGCAAAGCACAACGTCACAAGCGGAGCTGAGACAAAAAAAAAGACAAAAGTATAGTTTCCGTCCCTCAATTTATGGCGGAGTCTAAATTTGGTATCCCAACTCTAAAATCGAACAATTTGCACCCTTAACTACTGAAATCGGACAAGATTCATCCTGGTCACGAATTTTTACCAGTTTTGGTGTTGTCCCACCCCAGTTTTGACCGTGCTGACTCAAATTGACATACCTTTTCCAAGTCCACTTACTGTTTTCAAATTCTACTACTTTTCTCAAATATGTGATTTAAAAAAAAATCATGTACTTTTTTCAAATACATGTAAATTTTCCAAGTTCACGTACTTTTCTCAAATCCACGTAAATTTTCCAAGTTCACGTACTTTTTTAAAGTTCATATAGTTTTTTTTCAAATTCATGTAATTTTTTAAAATAGCCGTAATTTTTCATATTCACGTACATTTCAAACTTGGAAAAAATACTTTGATTTGATAAAATTACACAAACTTGGAAAAAATACGCGGATTTAAAAAGTATGAAATTTAAAAAACATAGATTTGAAAAAAAGTATGGAAATTTTAATATAGTTCACGGATTTTAAAAATATTTTTAATTTTGAAAAAAATAGCGACCTTGAAAACACTACGTGAATTTCAAAAAGTTCATAGATATGGAAAAATCACATGAATTTGAGTCAGCTCCTGTCAAAACTGGGGTGAGTCAGCACAAAAGCCGGTCAAAACCGAGACCAGGGACGAATCTTGTCCGATTTCGGTAGTTGGGGGTGTAAGTAGTCCGATTTCAAAATTAAGGGACAAATTTAGACTTTACCAAAAGTTGAGGGATGAAAAGTTTACTTTTCTCAAAGTAAAAACAAGGCTTTTGTACGGAAGCAGGAAAACAAAGGAGCCAAAATAAACCGCCAGCCTAAGCAAGAGAAAGTGAGAAGAAAGAAAGGCAGGAATACATAGAAGAAATGATAACAGACGGAAACAGAATATATTACCTCAGTTCCAAAAAACTTGTCTTAGATTTTTCTAGATACAAATGAGTGTAACACTAAAACGTATCTAGATATATCTCGGAGTACTTTAGTTAATAACCACTGCTGAAATAGGCCATCAAAATGGTCCAACCGGGAGCTTGAGCCCCTGATTCGTTCCTCTAGAGCAACCTCTAGAGAAGAACAGCGCCACATTATCATCATACATCCCTCCAGCAATCAGTGATTAGTTATCTGACGACAATCACCCGACAAGGAACAGCTAATTTCACCCTGGACAAGGAATTGACAGATACTGCTTATCGGAGAACGTCCGTAGTCCAGAAAACTCGGTAGCCGTGCCATGTTCAGCTGCAAGCTAGCTTATCCTCTGTTCACGGTACCAACCAGGAGCACTATTAGCATCCAGCCGAGAGAGTTTTCCTTTTAATCCACACCAGTGCTTGTGGATAAGCTTTCACAATGAACCCTCCAGATTCCGCAGCCCCATCATCTTTCACCTTCGCTGATAATCCCGTCCCCTCCCACCCACGTACACATCCACCAGATGTAATAATGCGGCCATCAGAGGAGGAAATCAGTTGCCTTTCATCATCGCTGATATCATGACACACACCACACTGAAATCTTTGAACCATCGGGACAGAAACGCTGCCTCCCACCCCCCAACATGCTGTCTCAACTATCGTTTGTTCCACCCCAAAACATGGGCGTTCTTGTAGATGTGCGATCCGTCTCATGCATGACACGGAAAGCGTCCACGTTAGCCTCCTCTTGCTGTTGCTCTCTCCTCTCCCCTTTCTCCCTCATCAACGCTGTGCTGGGCCATTCCGAGCTGCTTCCAGCTAGAGCGCAGAGTCCTTCCCCTCCAAATCCTCCCTATTTATCACCACCATTCCTCTCCGATCTCCTCCAAGCTTGCTTCCTGCTTCCTCCCTCCTGTGCTCCGTCGAGCTCCCACGGGCCATCAGCTCCAGCGACGGCAGGGTGACCCACGACCGCAACGCGCATTCGCTTCATCACCACATAGGTAAAAATATCTTACTGGTTTGAGTTCATTTGTAACTGGGAACATTCCTTAAAAGGACCACGTACATCTCTTACTATACATATACTACATCATTGGTTCAGATCTGCATATGCAGCGCCATAGTTGTGCGATCTGCCATGTGTTAGCCCAGGCATTTCTCACTTGCCGCTCATGTACTGAATTTGCCAGTCTTTCTTTTAGCCAAGAATACTATAGTACTGTAGCTTCTGCAGAAATTGAGACTTGAGAGGGGGCGTGGCCATTGCCCGGATCTAACTCCCGTATATATGGTTTATTAGTTCAAGAAAGAGGTGAAGATCAGCTATGAAGGGGAGCAGGCTGATTACTCTTCTGTTTCTCGGGTATCTCGCAGCAGTTGGACAGTGTAAGCATACATAGACTGCATTCTTACTGTTCTGTTTATTGTCTGAAGAAAACAATTGCCACATTGTGCACTAAGGAACAATGCATCTATTGTCTTTTTGATAGGCTACCAATATCATGATTCACCGTTACATGAAGGCAAAATCAACGTGAAAATGTGCATCCCAAGGAACTGCGACGATCCCAGTAGAGAGATCGGTTCCAAAGGGTGCTACTACTGCGTTCACGCCCGGGCAAAGCGCCGTGTTGGCGCAACCTTAAGGAATGCCAAGAAAATTGCCCAATGCACTCCGAATTGCCCACCTGGCTCGGCGATTGAATTACAAGCATGCACATGAGTGCTTGAATAATTGTGTTCATGTTCGTTACTGTAAGTTAGCTCGGCAAAATAAATGTGTTGATGGACATGTATCTTTGCCTCTAGTTTGTGCGTCCAATCTGGTAAGATCGGTTTCAGCTAAATGTATGTCAGGGTTCATGATTAATAAAGTGAAACGAAGAATGGTCCCTCTTGGCCGTTCTTCATGTATGTCAGGGTTCTGATATGTACATGCTGTCGTGGGCATGACCGCCGAGGTACACTTCGCAGGCTTCCAGGATGCACGGCAAGCGGCAAGTGAAGTGCTCCTCGACGAACTTGTCAAAATGCTGGATGGAGATAGGATCATAGGAGGGGAGAGACCCATCAATGTTATTCAGTACGCATATTGTTTCTTAGTGTTGAAAGGTAGGAGTACAGCTGAAGTTAGTACAAAAGTGTACAAAGTTATGGTTTGTTAGGCATATTCATCTGAGATACACTCGAAAAAAATCTGGCACAGGTTCTACTCAGAACACATAGCATTCTAACTTCTACTAGATACTAGCATTTAGTTCTATAATTCTGTTAGTGCTACCAAAATTCAGTTAAGCCATATCAGTGTTATCAGTGCAAGTGTATGGGATATTCAGGTCATACGTTAAGCACACAATTTAAAGAGTTGATGACTTGCCTTTGGTGGTTTGTGCAAAATGTACATCATGGACTTGCAAGACAGCAAGAAAGCATTGTATGTGATGGAGTTCTTCTCTGGACCCATGTTCAATGATTGGATCAACAAATGGGGCCTTATGAAAACAAAACCGGCTAACAAATTTTTACCTGTAGTAATAATCAGGACAACACTATCTTTGCTACCATTGATAGGGTTTTTTCTTCCACTAATTGGGATGCCCATTTCCCTCTTACCACCCTATGTGCTTTACCTAGAGTAGACAGTGACCACTCTCCCCTTCTTTTGGATACCGGAGAAAACAACACTCCTACTTCTAGATTGTTTAGATTTGAAAAATTATGGTTTAGTCACCCTGAGTTTATTACTATGGTACATAAAATCTGGAATACCCCCTCTCCTTTTGATTCTGCTATTGACAAATGGCAATTTAAAACTAAGTTGTCCATACAAAAGGTGAGAGGGTGGAGTATAAATATGGAGGCAGCTATGAAGAGGGAGAAAAGAGAACTAATCCAAGAATTTGATATTCTGGATGTTTTCTCTGAGCAAAACAGATCTTCTCCTCAGGGCCGGCCCATAGGCCGGGCAAACGGGGCGCCTGCCCTAGGCCTCCGGAAGGCAGGGGCCCCAGCCCAGGTATTATTGCCTCTAGTAGTCGGTCGATCTTTCCCGTTCAGCGAGAGTAAAGAGGGCCCGTTCAGCGTCGGTCGATCTTTCCCGTGCTCCTCGTTTCCTCTTCCCCAAATCGAGACTCCCAAAACAGCGCCGCGCCGCCGCCGCTCCCGTGCCGCATCATCAGCTGGACGTGGGAGAGGAGACGGTGCGTGTTCTTCTTTTCTTCCCCTCCATAACCCCGTTCCTCCTTTCAGTTAAATAGAGGTGCCCTCCCCCTCTGACGACTCCACATCTTTCTTCTTATCTTCTGCTCTTCAGACTTGAGCGGATCTAAGTTTGAGTGCTTGGGAGAACTGCTGAACTGGAGAAGGAGGGGTGTTCTGTTCTCGTTCGTGCTGACTGCAACCTGCGGATCTACTGATTTGGCCACCTACATCCACATTCAGGTGCATTTGTTCCCTGTTTTAATCTTTTTATATGCTGCTTGTTCTTGTTTAGTGAGATGTCCTCTAGAAAGCATTTATCTGGTAGTGCCAAAAGGAAGAGAAAGAAGGAAAAAGATGAAGAGGTAAAATCCCTAAAAGGATCACTTAAGAATTTTTTCAGACCTGCTAGTTCTTCTAGAGATCCCCTGGAATTGGCCATAGTATGTGTTGAAGAACAACCAGCTGAAAATACAAATTCTATTGATGATGATATGAATGGCGGTAATAGCAATTCCAGTGAGCAAGAAAATGTAACTCATTCACCAAATTCTGAATCACCGGGTGTTGATAAACAACAACCATTCACTCTTGATATTTTTGATCCACGAAACTGGGATAATCTGGATGATAAGGCTAGAGATATTTTAGTTGAGAAGGGTCCCGTAAGAAATGATGATATTGTGTTCCCTCCGGATAGTAACTCTAGACATTTTTCAAAATCTTATTATTCGAGAAAGTTGAGCAATGGAGAGGTACATGACAGGAAATGGTTGGTTTACTCTGAACATGCTAACAAAGTGTACTGCTTTTGTTGCAAGCTTTTCAAATCCCATAGCAACAAGAGTGCGTTAGCAGGTAATGGATTGAGTGATTGGAAGCATCTTAGCGAGAGGCTTAAAGAACATGAAAATGATCTAGAGCATATTAAAACCATGAACACTTGGAATGAGTTAAAAGTTAGACTAGCCAAAAATAAAACCATTGATAAGGATTTGCAGCAGCAAATCAATAAGGAGAAAGAACGTTTGAGACAAGTGTTAGTGAGATTAGTAGCCATTGTTAAATATCTTGGTAAACGTAACTTGGCTTTTCGTGGATCTAGTGAGAAACTTTACCAACACAATAATGGTAATTTTTTGGCATGTGTAGAGATGATTGCTGAATTTGATCCAATAATGCAAGAACATCTTAGACGAATTCAAAATGATGAAATTTATCATCACTATCTCAGCCACAAAATTCAGAATGAGTTGATTTCTCTATTGGCCTCTAGTGTTACTAGTTCTATCTTACAAATTATTAAAGAGGCTAAATATTTCTCCATAATTCTTGATTGTACTCCGGATGTTAGCCATCAAGAACAAATGACCCTAATTATTCGATGTGTTAACATGTCAAATAAGAAAATAAAAATAGAAGAATTTTTTATGGAATTTTTGACAGTGGATGACACTTCTGGTTTGGGTCTTTTTAATGTACTTCTTGACGCAATAGATTCTTATGGCTTAAATATTGATAGTGTAAGGGGCCAAGGCTATGATAATGGTTCCAACATGAAAGGAAATAAACAAGGGGTACAAAGTCGTTTACTTGAAAAAAATCCAAGAGCTCTATATATGCCATGTGCGTGTCATAGCCTCAATCTTACTTTGTGTGATATGGCAAATTCTTGCAGTAAAGCTATATCCTTCTTTGGAATTGTGCAACGAATTTATATTTTATTTTCAAGTTCCACTAAAAGATGGAAAGTTTTACTTGATCATATTCCTAGTTTAACTGTGAAAGGTTTGTCTAATACTCGGTGGGAGAGTCGAATCAAAAGTGTGAAAGCTATTAGATATCAAGCTCCACAATTAAGGCTAGCTTTGTCCGAGTTATGTAAAATTTGTGATGATGCCAAGTCAAAGAGCGACGCAAATAATTTATTTGATGCACTTGGTAGTTTTGAGTTTTTACTTGGCATGGTTATTTGGCATGATATATTATTTGCTATAAACATGGTGAGTAAGAAGTTGCAGTCCGCATCTATGTGTGTCGACTCTACCTTGCAGCAAATTGAAGGCGTAATGCAGTTTTTTGATAAGTACAGAGATGAAGGATTTGCATCTTGTTTGACTATCGCCAAAGGTCTTGCAGTTGATATGGGCATAGAACCATCATTTCCAATAAAATGTAATGTTACTAGGAAGAAACAATTTGATGAACCTAATAACGATGAAGAAGTTCTAAAAGCTGAGAAGGCGTTCGAAGTTAATTACTTCTTAGTTCTGGTTGATATTGCAAATGTCTCTCTGAAAACTAGATTCAAAGAACTCAAAGTGTTCAAAAGTATATTTGGTTTCTTACTTAGCTCAAAAGACATGAAGTTATTGAATGATGTTGAACTACGCAAATGTTGTGCTAAGTTCGTAGAAACATTTTCACGAAATGGTTCATGCGATGTTGAGTTAGATGATCTTTTTTCCGAATTAAGACTGCTGCAAATGACCTTACCAGAATCAGGTTTGCCATTGCATGCTATGGAGATTTTTGAGTTTGTTAGAGATATTGACTGTTTTCCAAATGTTTTAATTGCTTATCGAATTCTGTTCACTGTACCAATGACCGTAGCATCAGCAGAGCGTAGCTTTTCAAAGTTGAAATTGTTAAAGAACTATTTGAGGTCAACAATGTCACAAGAAAGATTAAATGGTCTTGCTACTTTATGTATTGAGAAAGATAAGTTGGATGAAATAAATGTTGATGCAATAATCGATGACTTTGCTTCTAGAAGTGTTAGACGAATTTCCAAGTTCTAGTATAGACGTGAATTTCTCAGTTTGCTTTACTATGCCTTGATCAGGAATGTTTGGAAGAAATGAGTCCGGGTGAAGATTTTTGGAGTGAAGAACATGGCCAATTGGGGAGAGGATCTAGAAACAAATGTAAGATCGTGCCTAACTTTTTATCTCATGGTAACACAAAAGATCTAAGTAGCAACTTGTTTTGACAACAATTTTTGTTTTGCAGGGCAAAATGAAGTCTCCATTAAAATTTAGAAATGCAAGCTTTTGTCGAACTACATCATTTCATTACTATCATGGTGTAGTTCACTTATCAATAAATAATTTGTATTGTCAGTTTTGGAGTACAAATTAAGATCATCAGACTATGCTATGTACTGGATATTATTTTGCTTTTGAAATATAAATATTTTGAGCTTTGGAGTAAACACAAGGGCCCCTTATTGCTGTCTTGCCCCTAGGCCCCGTATATCTATGGGCCGGCCCTGCTTCTCCTGAGGATATCCTTAGAATGAAAGAGAACAAAGAGGAGCTGAGTGATATCTGAAAAAAGAAGAAACTTCCATGTGGCAGAGGTCTAGAGATTAAAAAAATTCTAGAAGGTGATATGCATACGGCTTATTTTCATGCCGTGGCAAATCAAAGTTGGAGAAAGGAAAATCACCTTTCGGTTTTGAACAACCTAGATGGCCCTGTCAATTCCACTAAAGATATGTTGGATGTTTCCACTAATTTTTATAAAAACTTATTTGGATATGAACCTAAGACGAATATTCATTGAAGTGACCATTTTTGGTCTGAGGATGAAATGGTATTCCAAGAAGAAAACATTAGTTTAGAAAAACCCTTTTTGGAGGAGGAAATCAAAGAGGCCATTATGGGCTCGTATGCTAATGGAGTCCCTGGCCTTGATGGCTTATCTTTCTTGTTTTACCAAACTTTCTGGGATTTAATCAAAAAGGATTTCATGGCCTTGGTTCGGGATTTTGAGGAGGGATCTCTAGATATCCAGAGGCTCAACTATGCTATTGTCACATTGATCCCTAAGGAACCCGATGCTAAGGATATGAAGAAATTTAGGCCTATATGCCTTAGTAATTGCTCTATAAAAATCTTTAGCAAAACTATGGCTAATAGAGAGTGTCTCCTACGGGACAAAGACTACTTTCTCCGTGTCAGTCTGCGTTTGTCTGAGGGAGATTCATTCCATAAAGTGTGGTCACAGCCCGAGGCCATCCATGAACTACATAACTCTGGCAAGACTGGGGTTATCCTCAAATTATATTACGGGAAATCTTACGATGGGGTTAACTAGGATTTCTTGGTGGAGATGCTAACCTCTAGAGGGTTTGGCAATAAGTGGATTAGGTGGGTCTTGTCCATCATCCAAAATAGCTCCTTTAGTGTCTGTATTAATGGCAGCAATGGACCTTATTGTGTTGGTGGGAAAGGTTTGAAACAAGGGGACCCATTCTCCTCCATGTTGTTCAACCTTGTGGCTGATGTGTTCTCCATGATGTTAGCGAAAGCTGTCAGAACTAATGTTATTTCTGGGATTATTCCTTATATAGTACCTGATAGCTTAGTCAGTCTTCAAATCAGCGGTGCTTTTCTTTGATCCTAATCCTGAATGCGCCAGAAACTTAAAGTGGTTGCTTCCTTGTTTTGACCAGACATCTAGTATGAAGTTTAATTATGATAAGTGTGATTTTTGAGTGTTAATCTTGATGATGCTTCCTCCAACTTGCTTTCACAATTTTTCTGTGTTAAAATTGGGGCTTTTTCCTTGAGATATTTGGGAGTTCCTTTGCACTATTTGAAGCTGAGTAGTTCTGTCACTACCGATGGTCGCCATCGAGCACCCTCGCATGATGCCATGTCCGCGGTCTTCGACACCGATCTTCCCGACGGACTCACGATGACCACCACCATCAACCACCGTACCCACGTGCAAAGGGACCTCTTCGGCCGCGGGCACCACGCGGATCAAGCCCACCATCATCTACCCGGAGTAGAGATCCGACCCGTCCTGGGCCCAAAACTGATCCGCCCGAGCACAAGCTCCTAGTCCTGGCCATCTCTGCCGCATGAGCATCCCGCACCATCGGCGGAAGAAGAGAGGCACCACTGGCACCCGCACCCTGCTGCCAACCGCCGCAACCCTGCCATCTGCCCACGCTGTCAGCATGCCCGTCTGCCGCCGTACCTCCGACACGGTGCCGTCCCATGCTGCACGCACTATCGAGAGGGAGAAACGCCCCGCGCCGCCTACACCGACCGGGCTTTGCCTGACGGTGACGAAGGGAAGGAGAGGCGCCGAGGAGGGGAAGGGAAGCGGTGGAAGCTAGGGTTCACACCCTGCGCACACTATCGGGCAGAGACGAGTTTTCGATCAAAATCCGCGCGGCCGCCGCAACCCTGCCATCTGCCCACGCTGCCAGCACGCCTGTCTGACTTGCTGCCGCCGCACCTCCGACACGGTGCCGTCCCGCGCCGTGCGCACTATCGAGAGGGAGAAACGCCCCGCGCCGCCTACACTGACCGGGCTTTGCCCGATGGCGGCGAAGGGGAGGAGAGGCGCCGAGAAGGGGGAGGGAAGCGGTGGAAGCTAGGGTTCACACCCTACGCACACTATCGGGCAGAGACGAGTTTTCGATCAACTCGGATACATGCCTCAGCTATTCTAGCCGGGCAAAAAAAAGTCGACACTTAAGTTGGTGCTAACGAAATGAGCAGTACATGGTGAATGTTTCCGTTCCCTGTAGCATCTAGTATGAACGTGGCGTTTTAATTCCTTTTAATTTCTTTTTTTGAACATATTCTTTTTCTTTTCTGGCAGTAGTAGCATTTTCTTAACCCGAACGCATTTTTTCCAGCAGTAAAAAAGAACACATTTGGAAATTTCCCGTGTCCCGAGTACCCTAGTTGGAAGTTACCCTGTCCGTCCCCAACTCGGGACGGAGACGGAAGCGCCGCCGCCGCCCTCGACCTGCCCACCCCGCTCTGGATCCAGCCCCAACGGCTACCCACTAACTCCACTTTCCTTCTATACCCGCCGCACGCCACCTCGCCGAAGCCGCGCCCGGCAAGGACAAGCCCCCGGCTGCCGCGACCGCCTCTGCCCCGACTATAAAGGCGCGCCCTTTGGCCGGCCAGCTCCTCCTCTCTTCGCCGAGGCCACTCCTCCTCTCTTCGTCCGGGCCATGCCTCTCGCTCTCGCCTCGATTCGTCCTCGACTGGTGCCTCGCCTCCTCTCGCGTCCGGTTTCATCTTGCTCATCCCCGCTCGATTCGTCCGCTCGGATTAGAAGAATCAGATTTGGTTTTGCTCGTCTGCGGGGTTCTGATTTATTTGGTTCTGCTCGTTCGTCCTCGCCGTCGTTCGTTCAGAAATCGCGTCTGGTTCTTTCGATTCTGCTCGTCCTCGCCGTCGTTCGTTCAGAAATCGTGCCTGGTTCATTCGATTCTGCTCTGCTTGTCCTCGCTGTAGTCCGTTTAGATCAGAATCGCGTTTGTTTTGATTTTGCTTGTCCTCGCCGTCGTCAGTTTAGATAGAATCGCGTGTGATTTGATTCTGTGCGTTCTCGCCATAGTCCGTTTGCAATCGCGTTTGCTTTGATTCTGCTCGGTCCCCTGTGTTGCTGCTGGGTTCGTTACGCTGATGCCCTCGCGTGTTCTTCGTGCCGTCTCGTCGTGGGTATCCGTGCCGTGGAGGAAGCGAGCGGTCGGTCGGTTTGGGTCGTCTGGTTTGCGAACTAGCAAGTCTGTTTGAGAAACTTCTGCGTGCGCTTCTGTCATCTGAGAGGCGCTCACGTTCCTGCGTTTCTTGTTCGCGTCGGGCCGATGTTCGCGTCTGCTTTTGAAATTGGATTGCCGTTTATCCGTGGTCGTTCAGATCGTTCCTCTGTTCTGTCACCTGCGTTGTTCGTCCGTTATTTTCATATCTGAAACGCATGCGCCCTTTGATACTACTGTACTTGATGGATGTTCAGATCTCAAACGCTGCCTTGTTCGGATGGGTTGTTCTGATTGAAATTGGATTGTTGGCCCTCTGTCGATTCTTGTTCTACTTGCTGTATGTTCAGGGTGTTACTGCTTATGTTCTTTTCAATTGCTTAATTCTTGTCATGCTGTGCTTATGTTCCCATATATGATTGTGTGTATTCAGGGGTGCTTAGGCAGAAAGATTTACTAGAGTGCAAACCATGTAATTCCTCATGTTGCTGCTACTTCACAGTCACAGTGCTTGAATTTCTTTATAGCTTTGTCTGAATCACCCTCACCGCTCTAGAGAAATCACTTTACTCATTCAAGTTCTGGAATGTCTTTATAGCTTTCTCTGTTTGTGCCCCTATCTATGTTTGTTTCTTGTGTGCAAGTGCTCCATTCTCTGTGTGTGTGACTGCGTGGCTTGATGGTGAATATGTCTGGCTTGACTGTGTGTGTGTGTGTGCGCGCACGTGGCTTGACTGTGTGTGTGTGTGTGACTCTGTGTGGCTTGACTGTGTGTGTGTGACTCTGTGTGGCTTGACTCTGTGTGTGACTTGACTGTGTGTGTGACTCTGTGTGGCTTGACTGATGTGACTCTGTGAATATTGCGTTTGCTTGATGGTGTGGCTTGTATGCTTTGTTGAATGATTGGTTGTATAACTTGTGTTTTACATTGTTGTGGCATGATTGATTGCTGTTTGTTGAATGTGAACTCGTATCCATGTATGCTAACTTGGTATTGGTAGTTCCTAATCATAGGCAACACACCTATTACTACTAGCTTGTTTAGTGTAGACTAACTATTCTTTTTTCTGATTTTTTGTGTGATTATGTCTTCACATTGCACTGCTCGATCCATATCGACATGCCCACGCTGCCTGATGAGGATAAAGATGTAAGGAACTCCTCCCAAGAATCTCTCTTGCTCCTTGTATTAACTTGGCGACTAGACTTTACATGTTAAAAAAATATATTTTTTCGTGAAACTGAAGCTCCTTGCTGTAACCCATTATATGACTTTATGAGCATGCACCACTTTCAGGTTATGAAAAAATGGGGTGCTCCAAACAAGATTGACTTCTTCTCTCTCTTATACAAGGCATGCAGAAGATGTGCAGCAAGTAAGTAACTCATTATGTCAATATTTAGAGTGTACTACTTCACATGTTTGTTTGCATTTCATACTTCAAATGTTCCCAACGTTGATAGTTTTTTTTCCTGCAATAGGCGCAGGAGTTCCTCTCTAAGTTAGGTGATCTTAGTCAAACTCTGTTTTTTCCAAAATTGAGAATGTGGAGGTAATTTCAAGATATTCTTTCAACATTCCTGCGAAACTTTGATTTGTTTACCACCTATTGACTCCTTATTCCTTGCAGGGCTTGAACCATTTTGATGAGATCCTGGAAGAAGCAGATGGTATAATTCTGTCACCTTGGAATTGATCTTCCACCTGAAAAGGTTGGTTATCTCAACCTTCGCAATGCATTATCTCTTAACGTGTCGTCCTAGTAGTGAAAAAATTAGAGAGAATCACCCCAATGCATTGTTTCTTCAGGGTCGTATCTAAATGATATTGCATTGTGGAGAAATTTAAAGAAAACGAGCTAAGAGCCATATCTATATGAATATACAGCTCCACTCTCATTCTTTCTTAATTATTACAGTGCCACATCAGCATTTTGACTATGATAACGTGCTAAGAGCCAAGCATTGTGAGTGCCCTTGGCAGTTGTGAAGGCATTTTGCTTGATTAACATGTAATTTTCTCATTTGCATGAAGCTTAGTGATGATTTCATGTGCTTTAGTTAGATTTGCTCTTTTTTAAAACAAAAATCAAGGGTCTCTATTGAGTACTACTTTGTTCGTTCTTTAGGTGTTCTTATTTCAGAAGTCTGCTCTGCACAAGTGCAATATGGCTGGAAAGCCTGCTGTTGTTACTCGTGTTGTGGACAGTATGACGGACAACCTAAGGCTACTCGTGCGGAGGCAACTGATGTGGCAAACGCGGTGCTGGATGGTTAGTTTTTGCCTCTTGCAGATATCTTATACTTTGGTGATCCTGTATAGCTGCTCAGTACTGCACCCAAACAAACTATTAATGAACTTGAGCTGATTTTATTTTCCAGAAATATGAACATAACACATGGGTACACTCAATTCTGAACTCAACCACTAGCACTGTAATATGAATAATGAGTAAGATGAGGTTAACGACAGTGAGTACTCCATGTGCTCTGTCTCATACTTCCCATTGTTGCTATCATGGTTTAAAATTTGCGGAGTATGCACAAGTGCCAGTCTTGACCAGCAATATGTTGTTAGTCCTGAGTATAGCAATGTATGCAGGATATGCTTTCCGCTAAAGCACCAGCAGCAACCAAGAAGATTGAAAAATCCAATGAAAGTTCTGATTCTGAAAGCTCTGACTCTGAGGTATTCATTTACCTACCGATTTTGAAGTGGAAGCTTCATCATTTAATAGCATTTTTAATTATCTTTTTGACTAATTTCACCATGTTTCACTTCATTGGTTTTCAGAAGCCAGCCACTGAAGTAAAGAATTCTGCGGTTGCTACTGCACAAAAGAAAAACCAGGAATTGGAAGGCTCTGACAGTGATTCTGATGATTCATCAGAAGGTAATAATCATATTTCTAGCAATGCATGTCAATGTGAGATAGTTGAGTACAAAAGCATAAAACATATTTCTTTTACTTACCATTCCCCTGATTTTGTCGTTTAATTATGTGGAGTACTCATATTTCTTAGTCCTAACCGGAAAACTGTTTGCAGGATATGGCCACTAAAAAACGAGTGGCCAAGAAAGTGGTAGAATCCATTGGAAGTTCTGATTCTGACTCTGAGGAGGTATTAGTCTACTAGTTATATGAAAACTAAGGCTTCATCATTCTGTCTTTATAATGTGATACTAACATTTTCAATATATTTCCAGGATACCACTGCTAAACCAGTTCAATCTTCCAAGGTTGTTGCTGTAAGAATAAAGAATCTAGTGATAGCTCAGATTCTGACTCAGATTCAGATTCTGAAGAAGTTCTCTGTTGTACTTGTTTACTCTTGGTAACTTCTCTTGTGTGATATTTGTATTTCTTAAACATTGTTTTGCTGCTAGCAAATGCCATCTTTCTAATGCGGTTACTTTCTATGTCCAGGATACCGTTGTTAAAACAGTTTCTATAAAGAAAGAAGAATCTAGTGCTAGCTCAGATAATGACTCGGATTCAGATTCTGATGAAGTAAGTGTTCTGTTACTTGCTTACTCTTGGTCACTTTTTTTGTTGTGCAATGCTTAAAATTCCTTCCAATGTTTTGCAGCCAGCAAAATCTACTATTCCTGCTAAGAGGCCTCTGACAACAGAGAAAAAAGAGCGAACATGTACGCATTATTTTTAAAATTTTATTTTCTTGAAAGCATTGTCTTCTTTGATATTTGTTATACATTAGTTGATCTTGTTGTAGTTCAATATTTGCAGTCCAAGGATGATTCTGATGAGAGTGATGAAGAGCCTGCACTAAAGAAGCCTAAGGTACTTAATTTTTGGTGTTTGCTTTTTCATCTGAAGATTTTGGTATATATTGCATTTCTTATTCTATCCCAGGATTCATCTTCTGGTGGTGCCAAGCCAGTCTCTAAGGTCCCCAAGAAACAAAGCAGTGGTGATGACGACAGTTCTGAAGGGAGCTCCAGCTGTGATGATGAAAACAATTAATGAATGTCAATGGCAAAGTCCAAGCAGAATGAAGTATGCTTTGAGTATATTTATGTTGTTGTAATTTTTCCTCTTATGTTTGATGGTACTCAGCCTCTAACTAGCTTCCTATTTTCAGGAACGAAGATCTGAATCACCCTCACCCCGCTAGAGAAATCGGTTTACTCATTCAAGTTCTGGAAATTCTTTATAGCTTTCTGAGTTTACTTCGGTCTTGCATGTGTTAGCTTTCTGTTTAATTTGTGCCCCTTTCTCTGTCTGTTTCTTGTGTGCAAGCTCCATTCTGTGTGTGTGACTGTGTGGCTTGACTCTATGTGTGTGGCTTTTTTGTGTGTGTTGCTTGACTCTCTATGTGTGGCTTGATGGTGAATATGTGTGTGGCTTGACTGTGTGTGTGCTTGACTCTGTGTGTCTGTGTGACTCTGTGAATATTGCATTTGCTTGATGGTGTGGTTTGTATGCTTTGTTGAATGATTGATTGTGTATAACTTGTGTTTGTATGCTTGACTCTATGTGTGTGGCTTCTTTGTGTGTGTTGCTTGACTCTCTGTGTGTGGCTTGATGGTGAATATGTGTGTGGCTTGACTGTGTGTGTGCTTGACTCTGTGTGTCTGTGTGACTGTGTGAATATTGCATTTTCTTGATGGTGTGGTTTGTATGCTTTGTTGAATGATTGATTGTGTATAACTTGTGTTTTATATTGTTGTGGCCTAACACTGCCTTTGCCGGTCCCAAGCCCGGGTGTGAAAATGTGGAGGGAGCTGCAGTTACCTTCTTTGTATTGTTTGCATTATGAGTGTCGATAGAAATTACACAGTTTAGGTTACTGTCGTAATCGAATAGTGAATCTTCGCATAATTTGGTAGCATGTGATTCAAGCTTTGAAATGCATCCTTCCTTGCTATAAACTTACTGATTCCTTTCTGAAGTTGTACGGGGTTAGTGTTTTTCTTATACGATACCAAAGGGAAGCGAGTAGCTAAGAATCTAGGCCTATAAGGGTTCGATTTTTCTCCCTTTTTGATTTTCTTTTACGGTGCCTTCTCAGCATGACGCGTGTGGTGCTTTGGTTTTACTTCTGTGCGTGATTTTTTAGGTGGAGAGGTCTGCACACACGTTTTGGATGTTTTGAAGTCCACTGCTTTGACTGTCTCCTGACACTCTGACTGTTTCCATCTTAGGTGACGTGTGCTTTCTAGTTTTGATTGTGTCTCCTTGTTTGCCACATATCATTTTTGTATGTCGGATTATTTGGGCCGATTTTTCTGGGCTCTTCTCATGGTACGGGTGTGTTCCTTTCTTTTTGCTTCTGCTGCCTATAAACAAGCTATTCTGGAGGCCTTATTTCTCGGTATCTAGATTCTTTGCTTTGGGTTTGTGGTATGGGTTCTTGCAGTTCGGTGTGCTGATCGGCTGCCTTCTTCTTCTTCGGTTCATGCTTCTGATCGATCTGTTCCAAGTCGCTCTGAATATGTTCCTGGTACGTTTTGCTTAATTGTTTTTTTTCTGTTGTGTGTGATTTTGCTGCTATATGCGCTGTGTTCATATTATTGTATCATTTTCTGTGGTTAGTTTTGGATCCTAATGAAGTGCGCCGGTGTCAGCATGAGATTCAACGTGGGAAGCGGCCTATTTATTTATACAACCACGGTCCATTGGCTGGAGTCGAGGAAATTCTCAAGCATAAAACGGCATCTTCTTACTCAGCATGCTTTTAAAGAAGTTGGTATTGAATTTATGGATTTGTATAGCTACCTGATCCCGGTATATGAAATTGAGCCTCTTGAGAAAATTACTGATGTACAAAATTGACTGACAGGATGAAGTCGAAGTGGCACGGATGGCAGCAATCAACAAGGAAATTAAGCGTGTGTTGACAGAAGTTCTTCTGAAGGTTTGTCATTGCACGGATGACAGAAGCACTTCTGTTCTAAATTCAGCAAGACTGCCATTTCTTACTTTTGTACTTTTGTCATTTCCAGGTTAATGATGATCTTTTTAATGAGATCGCGGCCAAAGTTATGAACGAAGATGATTCATCAGCTGAACGTGAGTGAATTATACTAAAACTTAATGTAAATAGGCCAATTACATTGCTGATTATCACCTCTGTGTTGCAGCAAATGAGACCACTGGTGTCTCTAGCTCAAAGGAGCTTGGTCTGGGAGAATCATAAGTCAAGACCACAGCTGTACTGGTCGTTCTGATGATACTGGGCTAATTCTCCTAAAGGTGCTCTTCTTGGTCTTGCTAATTATGATTCAGATGATGCGGGTTTAATTCCAAATTTATCATCTGAAATTAAAGTTGGTGCAGCTCATCCTAAAGAAAGTAAGTTCTTGAAAAACACAAAGCGGACATGGTTTCCCAGAATTTATTTTCTAAATAAGGGAGAGCCTATTATTAACTTTCTGAGTTTACTTCGGTCTTGCATGTATTAGCTTTCTGTTTTTGCCCCTATCTATGTCTGTTTCTTTCCATTTCTTGTGTGCACGCGCTCAATTGTGTTTGTGTGTGTGATGTGCCCCTATGTCTGTTTCTGTCTGTTTTTTGCGTGCAAGTGCTACATTGTGTGTGTGTGAGACTGTGTGTGTGATGTGCCCATATCTATGCCCGTTTCTTGTGTGCAAGCGCTTGATTGAGTGTGTGCTTGTGTGACTCTGTGTGTATTGCTTTGATGGTGTGGCCTGTATGCTTTCCTGAATGATTGGTGTGTTTTGTATTGTTGTGGTTTAACACTGCCTTTGCCGGTCCCAAGCCCGGATGCGAAAATGTGGAGGGACCTGCAGTTACCTTGTTTGTATTGCTTGCCTTAGAAGTGTTGATTGAAATTACTCTGTCCTAATAGAATAGTGAATCTTCACATAATGTCGTATCATGTGATTCAAGCTCTGAAATGCATCCTTCCTTGCTATGAAAAATCTAGCAAGTGTAATTGTCTAGAATTTGTCCGTCTCCTAAATTAATCTCGCTGGTTTATTAAATCTTGTCAGCAGTGATGTTCTTTTCTGCTAATATGTACACTTTTTTCTTCTAAAAATCAGACATATGTTTTTAATTTGGCTTTAGGTTGAAATTTGTGGCTGGCTGATCATGCACGAATCTCAGCGTCGCATGTGTCCCTCATTTGTCTGTCACTCACGAGTGCGGGTCGGGTTGTGGGTCCTTTTCAGTTATTCATTTGTATAGGGGGTGACCTGCTGAGAGTGTGTGTGTCCGGGGGGAGGGGGGAGGGGGGAGGACCGGTGGAGGCTCGGGTGGACGGGGGGGGGGGGTGGGGGCGG
>NW_024120064.1:0-9507 GCF_003073215.2 Triticum urartu
ATTCATTGCATATCCCGGTACACCGCCGGAGGCATTCATATAGAGTCATACTTTGTTTTAGTATAAAAAAAGGAGAGGCCATAAAAAATAAAAGAGAAAAGGCCCAAATAAAAAAATGAGAGAAAAAGAGAGAAGGGACAATGCTACTATCCTTTTACCACACTTGTGCTTCAAAGTAGCACCATGATCTTCATGTTTGTGCCATTTATCACTTTCTTATACTAGTGGGAATTTTACATTATAGAACTTGGCTTGTATATTCCAATGATGGGCTTCCTCAAAATGCCCTAGGTCTTCATGAGCAAGCAAGTTGGATGCACACCCACTTAGTTTCTTTTGTTGAGCTTTCATATACTTATAGCTCTAGTACATCCGTTGCATGGCAATCCCTACTCACTCACATTGATATCTATTGATGGGCATCTCCATAGCCCGTTGATACGCCTAGTTGATGTGAGACTATCTCCTCCCTTTTTGTCTTCTCCACAACCACCACTCTATTCCACCTATAGTGCTATATCCATGGCTCACACTCATGTATTGCATGAAGATTGAATTTTTTTTAGAATGTCAAAAGTGTGAAACAATTGCTTGGCTTGTCATCAGGGTTGTGCATGATTTAAATACTTTGTGTGGTGAATATAGAGCATAGAGGTGAATGCTACGTCTTGAGCTTGCGTTGGTTTTCCCTGAAGAGGAAGGGATGATGCAGCAGAGTAGTGTAAGTATTTCCCTCAGTTTTTGAGAACCAAGGTATCAATCCAGTAGGAGGCCACACTCAAGTCCCTCGTACCTGCACAAAACGTTTAGCCATGTTATTTTGAGAAGACATAATTGCTTAGTTAGTATGCTTGAAGTATTACTATCTTTTATGTCAATATAAACTTTTGTCTTGAATCTTTTGGATCTGAATATGCATACCACAATTAAGAAGAATTACCTTAAAATTATGTCAAGTAGCACTCCGCATCAAAAATTCTGTTTTTATTATTTACCTACTCGAGGACGAGCAGGAATTAAGCTTGGGGATGCTTGATACGTCTCCAACGTATCTACTGAAACAGAGTACATGAGGTGCGGTCTCAGTACTACTAGGCACGAGTAGGTTAGTCTTGATGGGTAGGTAGTGCCTCAGAAGCACACCTTTCGATATCTGGGGTCAATCCTACAGAAGGATAGGGGTATTGATGAAGATGTGAACCATCGAATCAAAACCGGATGGATGAAGTGCCGCCAAGCGGCTGGCATTCTCTGTGACAAGAGAGTTCCACAAAAGTTAAAATGCAAGTTCGATAGGACGGCGGTTTGACCCGCAATGTTGTATGGCGCCGAGTGTTGGGCCGACTAAAAGGCGACATGCTCAACAGTTGGGGGTGGCGGAGATGCGCATGTTGAGATGGATGTGTGACCACACGAGGAAGGATCAAGTCTAGAATGATGATATACGAGATAGAGTTGGGGTAGCACCAATTGAAGAGAACCTTGTCCAACATCGTCTGAGATGGTTTGGGCATATTCAGCACAGGCCTCCAAAAGCTACAGTGCATAGCGGACGGCTAAAGCATGCAGATAATGTCAAGAGAGGTCGGGGTAGACCGAATTTGACATTGGAGGGGTCCGTAAAGAGAGATCTGAAGGATTGAAGTATCATCAAAAAACTATCCATGGACAGGGGTGCGTGGAAGCTTGCTATCCATATGCCAGAACCATGAGTTGGTCGCGAGATCTTATGGGGTTCACCTCTAGCCTACCCCAACTTATTTGGGACTAAAGGCTTTGTTGTTGTTGTTTGTTATTTATTTGGTATGATTGTTGTTGATACTTTTCTTCAGAAAATCGGTCAAACTTTATGAGATTTGACTTTGGAAAAAAAATCTATACACACTATATTGTGGAACGGAGGGACCAGTTCTCACTTTGCCTTCAAATCTTCTATGTAATTCAGTTACAAACAGAGGGTGACAAACTACAATGTGAATATTACTATTTCAAAAATTATACTTGTAAGTGTTATGAATATGCAACTTGTATTCCCATGAGGCCATAGGCCAGTATATATACATGTACATGTGTTGGAAATATGCAAGAAATCCCTTATATAACGGGGTAAATACAAAAGACTACATGGCTATAGATATAGTACTCTAACACCCCCCCCCCTCAAACTCATGGTGAATGAACAACACCGAGTTTGGAGAGATAGAAGTCATGTTGCGCTCTAGTCTGGGCCTTCGTAAATAAATCCGCCAACTATAACTCGGAAGGCACATACTGAAGAGCAATAACCTGATCCGGCACACCAGCGCACACATAAAAAGTATCAACACCAATATGCTTGGTGATCTTATGCTTCATCAAAGTCCTGAAGTAACCACTGTAACCAAGTCACCTCTGCCGTAAAAAGAGCCATAGCTCGCAACTTAGCCTCTGCACTCGAACAAGAAACTGCAATATGTTTCTTCGTCTTTTAGACAATAAGAAAGCCACCAAGAAAAACACAGCAAGCAGAAAGTGAACGGCGATATGAGGGATCACTAGCCCACGTAGCATCCGAATAGGCCTGAAGTTGTAAGGAACTGGAGCAAGGAAAAAAACAAACGGTGAGAGATCGTGCCCCGAAGATATCGAAGAACACAAAGGAGATGACTATAGTGAACCAAACTAGGAGCAGAAAAAACTAACTTAGAATATGGACCAGATAAGAGATATCCAGACGAGCGACAGCTAGATAGACAACACTACCAACAAGATGATGATAACGCGTCGGATCAGACAAGGTGTCACCATCAGTATCACGAAGGTGAACATTGAGCTTCATGGGAGTCTCAACAATGCGCTCATCAATAAGAGCAGCACGAGCAAGAAGATCCTGGATATACTTTTCCTGGGAAATAAAAAAGGCATTAGAGGTATAAGAGACTTTGATCCAAATAAAGTAGCGAAGAGAGCCAAGATCAGACATAAGAAACTGCTCACTAAGACGGGCCTTCACAAAGGCAATATACTCGGGGTCATCGCTAGTGATGATCATGTCATCGACATAGAGAAGAAGAATCCGACCATGAGTTGGAAGGTGGACAAACAACGCTAGATCATGAGCACTACTGAAAAACCAGCGACAATCACCACAGAGGCAAAATGCTCAAACCAGGCATGAGGGGCTTGCTTAAGGCCATAGAGGGAGCGACAAAGACGGCATACCATGCCATCAGGAACAGAACACCCAGATGGGGGCTGCATGTACACCTCATGTAGCTCGCCATTGAGAAAGGCATTCTTAACATCACGCTGAGATATAGACTAGTGAAAAACAGAGGCCACAACAAGAAGTGTACGAATAGTGGTCATATGGGCCAAGAGAGCAAAAGTCTCATTGTAATTACAACCATGCCCCTATTGAAAGCCATGAGCCACAAGACGAGCTTTGTAACACTCAAGAGAATCATCGGAGTGAGTCTTAACCATGTAGAATGACCTAACAAATAGCTGGTAGACAAGGCAACAAAAGGCGGAGAGACTAGTGGTGGTAGAAGTGGAGGGGAGGTGAAGCCAGTAAAGCTCCCAGAGACCCTGAGAGTCATGGCGCCGGGGGCCAGCACCAAGACCAAAAAGGAGTTGCATAAGTCGAGGAACATGAGCAACATCAGGAACATGAAAAGATGAGGTGCTAAGAATGCCTCGACCATTAACCGGGAGGGAGGTACCATCAGCAGTAAGAACATGAAAAGGAGAATCGAGTGCACGAACAGGAGACAAGGTAGATGAATCATGAGTCATATGAAAAGATGCTCTGGTATCAAGAATCCATGGATATGTACCTGTTGAAGGTGGTCTCACAATGCCAAAAGTCAGTAGCAGAACCAGTAGAACCCATCGGTGAAGAACCAGAGGACACGACTAGTAGGCAACGAAGACGCATAATCCCCTGCTCAGTCAGGGGCTCAACTGAAGAGGTCAACGTAGTTGCACCCGACAAAGAAGAGTCGAAGGCAGTCAGCTGACCACTAAGTCGCACAATCTCATGCTCGGTGAAGTATATAGCTGAAGTGGTCGTCGCAGTAGCACAAGGACAGGAGCGGCCACCACCACCTGTGGAAGCCGCTAGATGTGGCGGTGTAGCATGACCGGTAGCGTCCGCAAAGGCCGGTGGATGAGACGAGGCTATGTGCAGACAAGCACCAAGCACCAAGGGAAGACGCGTGTGCGAAGCGCGGTCAATGGAGTTATATGCACCAGTGATACGTCCATTTTGCATCATGTTTTCTTACTGTTATTTATAATGTTTTTATCCATAATAATGCTTTTTGGAGTAATTCTAATGCCTTTTCCCTCATAATATGCAAGGTATATACAAAGAGGGAGAATTCTGGCAGCTGGAAATCTGGACTTAAAAAAGGTTCGTCAGGCTAACTATTCTGCACAACTCCAAATGAGCTGAAACTTCACGGAGATTTTTTTGGAATATATAGAAATTACTGGAGCAAATAACTACCAGAGGGGGCCACCAGGTGGGCACAACCCACCTAGGCGCACCAGGGCCCCCAGGTGGGTTGTGGCCTCCTTGGCCTACCTCTGGTGCCCATCTTCTGGTATATAGGTCGTTTTGACCTAGAAAAATTAAGGGAAGGACTTTCGGGACAAAGCGCCGCCGCCTCGAGGCCGCCGGGGGAACTTCCCTCACGGAGGGGGAAATCATCGTCATCATCATCACCAATAACTCTCCTATCTTAGGGACGGCAATCTCCATCAACATCTTCAACAAGACCATCTCCTCTCAAACCCTAGTTCATATCTCTTGTGTCCAATCTTGTTATCAAAACTATAGATTGGTTCTTGTGGATAATTACTAGTGTTGATTACATCTTGTAATTGATTACTATATGATTTATTTGGTGAAAGATTATATGTTCAGATCCAATATGCTATTTAATACCTCTCAAATCATGAGCATGTTTATCATTTATGAGTAGTTACCTTTGTTTTTGAGGTCACGTGAGAAATCATGTTGCAAGTAATCATATGAACTTGATATGTGTTCGATATTTTAATAGTATGTATGTTGTGATTCCCCTAGTGGTGTCATGTTAACGTCGACTACGTAACACTTCATCATATTTAGGCCTAAGGGAATGCATTATGGAGTAGCAATTAGATGGTGGGTTGCGAGAGTGACAGAAACTTAAACCCAGTTTATGCACTATTCCGTAAGGAGCCGATTGGATCCAAAAGTTTAATGATATAGTTAGAATTTATTCTTAATACTTTTTCCGTAGTTGCGGATGCTTGCGGGGGGGTTAATCATAAGTAGAGGTTTGTTCAAGTAAGAAAATCACCTAAGCACCGATCGCCCACATATTAAATTATCAAAGTAACGAACACAAATCGAACCAACATGATGAAAGTGACTAGATGAAATCCCCGTGTACCCTCAAGAACGTTTTGTTTATCATAAGAGACCGTTTTGGCCTGTCATTTGCCTCAAAAAGATTGGATTACCTTGCTGCACTTTTGTTACTACTATTGTTAGTTGCTTGTTACATAGTATCTTACTATCAAACTACTGCGCTACTTACAATTCAGCACTTGTAGACATTACCTTGCTGAAACACTTGTCATTTCCTTATACTTTTCGTTGGGTTCGACACTCTTACTTATCAAAAAGAGTTACGATTGATTCTCTGTACTTATAGGTTGTCAACCAGCACAACCAGTGAAAGTCACGAGAGGTGTCAGGGAAAAGCGACATTCACCGATGAAAGTCGCAAGAGGAGTTGGTGTAGAGAGACAATCATCATGTGCGGAGGTCGTCGTTGGACATGTAGGAGGGACCAACACAGCCTACGAAAGACGTCGAAGGGGGCGACGTCATAGACGAACAAGCATCAAGCACCGAGAAATAGCGCATGTTGCGAGACGGTAGTGAAGAAAACACCGTCAGGAGTCAGCGAGCAGCGAGGGACATGCGGGCCCGATGAAAACATCTCTCCTTTTTTGCGACGAGGTCAGGAGAGATGCGGCAAAGACCTATAGCGGCGGCGCGAGCAGTAGCAGCAGTTTTCAGGAGACCCGCATGATCTGGTGAGCACGTGGCTTGACTCGCAATCAAGAGCCCACAGGGCTGAACCTGCAGCGCAGCGTGCCAACCAGTACACCTGCTGGACGGGCGCATGTAGCGTGCAGAATTCACAAGCAGATCAGCGAACGGAGGATGACCAACGGACGGAGTAGCACGCGAACCACGTCTAGGAGGTAGCCACGAAGGATTGGGGCGGGGCAGGAGTCGCGCGGTGCACGGGATTGGAGCACGTCAGGCTAGAGCACGGCGATGAGAAGTCGCGTGGATGCCGGCAACCAGCGGTGAGACGTCACAGGTAGAGAGGGCAGTCGGCAAAGAGACAATGAAGAAAGGATCAAGCACGAGTTGCAGCATGCGAAAAAGAAAAACCCAAAGCTTCAATATCATGTTCGAAATATGCAACTTGTATTCACATAAGGCCATGGGCCAATATATATACATAGGTGTAGGAAATATGGCTATAGATATAGGTGTAGGAAATATGTAGGAAATATGTATAGATGTAGGAAATATGTATAGGTGTTTTCAGGAGACCCGCATTGTATAAGGGGTTTCCTACATGTTTCCTACATCTACACCTATAGTCTTGTCAGGAGACCCACATGTATAGGTGTAGGAAATATGTAGGAAACCCCTTATACAATGGGGTAAATATAAAAGACTATATGGCTATAGATATAGTACTCTAACAGTAAGATTTAATGTTCGCATGTTTTCAATCTCAAATATTTAGTAGATGAGAATCCCGAGATCAACCTTGGGTTGGACTCATCATCATTGGTGCATGTGCAACGATTTCTTCTTGAAGGCGTAGCCAAGGAGTTTTGTATTTTTTGTTTTGAGTTTGTCTTTTATCATAGTGTTAGTAGTTGTCTGGTGGAGTTATTGTCGCGAGGCACGCGGCCTCAGGTTTTCTTTCTGCCTTCTTTTCTAGATCGATATTGTCGGTTGCTGGGTTTTGAATAATAAGTAATATATGGTTATGTGCATCGCTCGATGCAGAGGTCGGGAGTTATCATCCTTTTTGGAAAAAAATATTTAGTGGCAACTTCCGAATATAAATTGTAAACATGTTGAAACTTATTAGTCTATTAGATATATCAAACAAGATTACTATTGTCTATTTCTTTGAGAACATTATTGTATTTTTATTAGCTATTGTGGTGGTCATGCTTCGATTCAAATATACCATGCTATTCCTATTCTTTATTTATTACTTTTTCCGTCCGGAATTACTATCGCGGAAATTGTTGGACTTGGGCGAGAGCGGAGTACCTACAGACAACGTCCTGCTCGTGTCTGGCGCACATGAGTTTCTCACTCGTGTGTGACAGCTCTCAAACTCAGGACATGGACGAGCACCTCTCCCTTAGCCATTTGGGTCGGCCATGAGCCCCTCATTCAACACCCCCCTCAAGAGATCTATCATCCCATCTTGTTACATGCTAGACTGCATTCTTTTGTTCCTAATCTTTTAGTCAAATTGTCTGTAATTTGTTGCCCAAAACTCACATGCTCAATTTTGATGATCCCAGCGTCAAGCTTTTCTTAGATTATGTGCTATGTTGATTGTTGATTCGTTATCACACTACACATTCATACAACTAGTCTTCAATATCTTCAATTATTCTAATAAATTTCTAGTCCACAACATCTCACCCAGTCCCTTGGACATGGCTCTGTATTCAGCCTCTGCGGCTGATTTGAAAACAACAGGTTGTTTCTTGCTTCTCCAAGATACTAGATCTCCTCCTACAAAGACACAATAGCTTGACGTTGATCTCCTGTACGTAATCCAGGCAGCTAGCCCAATCAGCATCACAATAACCACCTACAACAAGGTGTTCATAACTCTTGAACAACAATCCTTTCCTAGGAGTCCCTTTCAAATATCTCAAGAATCAAGATTCTATGTACCGCTTCAAGATGTCCACTTCTAGGCTTATGCATGTATCTGCTCACAGCACTTACTGCAAATGTTATGTCTAGTCATGTATGACACAAGTACAACAACCTCCTAACTAATCTTTGATATCTCTCCTTTTTCACCGGCTCTCCTGACTGAGCTATCACTTTGTTATTTTAATCAATTGGAGTTGAACTCTTTCAATCTTGCTATTTCTTCTTCATCCCCTGTGATAATAATATCATTCATATATACGGCAAGCATAGTGATTTTCCCTTCTTTATGTCTGTAGAATAGTGTATGATCACCATTACACTTCCCATACCCCCATACTACATACAACACATCTGAACTTGCCGAACCATGCTCTCGAAGACTGTTTCAGACCATAAAGAGATTTCTTTAACCTGTGTACCTTGCCAATAGCCTCAGACGTAGAGAACCCCGATGGGATCTCCATGCAGACCTCCTCCTTCAGGTCCCCATACAAGAAAGCATTCTTCACATCAAGTTGATGTAAGGACCACTCCAAATTCGCCGTACAGGAGATCAGGATCCTCATAGTGTTTCATCTTTGCTACTGGAGCAAAGGTCTCATCATAGTCAATGTCGTAGATTTGGATGCACTACTAGGGAAATGCTTATACACATGAGCTCGCCAGTAGAGCTTTTACAAAGCAAGCGCTGCTGCTAAATAGCAGTAGCGCTTAGGCAGCACGAGCACTGCTAATATGAGCATAGCAGTAGCGCTTAGGCAGCACGAGCACTGCTAATATGAGCATAGCAGTAGCGCTAGTGCTAGAAAACATGCTACTACTAAAACTGACAGACTGTTTCAGCTATGCTAGGGATACTAGTAGCTAGGCAGCACGAGCACTGCTAATATGAGCATAGCAGTAGCGCTAGAGCTAGAAAACATGCTACTACTAAAACTGACAGACTGTTTCAGCTATGCTAGGGATACTAGTAGCGTTCATGCGTAGAAAGCGCTACTACTATTGATCTTAGCAATAGCGCTTTTTCCCTGACAAGCGTTACTTATAAATTCAGTCCCCTCCTAATAAGACCAAAGTTTAGTCCCACCTTACTCCACGAACATAATTTTTACCACCTTAAATACGGTGCTTCTCAAACCATCACAACCACTTGGTCTTCATTGAACTCTATGTGTAGGATTTGTGGCCGCAATAGGAATCTTCGCCGGTTCTTAAACCGGAGAAGATTCCTATTAACAATTTAGATTCTACACAAAAAAATCATTGATGACCAATGTATTTTTGAAAAAAATTACATGCTTAGCATTAGCAGTAGCATGTTTTGACAGAGAGCGCTACTGCTATAGATTTTAGCAGTAGCGTGTTTTTACCTAGAGCGCTACTACTATAGGTTTTAGCAGTAGCGGTTTTTACGGGCAAGCGCTACCACTAACGTCCCTTATCCAAACCGGTCGCCCGCGCGCGTCCTCTCACTCTCCCCCTCACACTCTCTCATCGCCTCTATCGCCCTCGTCGTCGCCGCCGCCGCC
>NW_024120065.1:0-9312 GCF_003073215.2 Triticum urartu
CGCCGGAACCGAGGAGGGCGAGCGCATCCGCGGTGGTCGGAGTTCGGACGTGGAAGGGGTCGACGCTACGGTGCACTAGAGGGGAAACCGAAGGGTGCTGCGGGCTCCTGGGAGTGCAGCGAACACGGTGACGCGCTCAGGCGCAAGATGGGGTGGCCCTGGCCACGGCAGTGAGGAACTATGGCGGCGATGAGCTCTCGGGTCCGGTGGTTAGTGCAGCTACGACACGCAAACGAGGAAGAGAGGAGAGGGGAAACAACGAGGTGCTCACGGCGAGGCCGTCGGGGTGCTCAGCAGGCTCGGGGAAGGTCCGGTGCAGGCGAAACGGCGGTGACGATCTCGGCGGACCGAGGTTGAAGAAGATGGCGTGATCGGCGTTTGAGGGCGTTCGGGCTTGCGCTTGTTGAGGGGGAAGCGTCACGGCGTCGAGGCGGACAGCGGGGATAGCACGGAGAGGCGTGGGGACGGCTGTGGCCGTGGTGGTCGGCGATGGTAGCGAGGGTGGCGTTTGGCCGTGAGAGGGAGAGAGAGCAGAGGAGGGGGAATGATCTTGAGAGGGACTGAGAGGTGCAGGGGGCGCGTGGCACTCTGGAGAGATCCAGGGCGATGGGGACGCAAGCAGGCAGGGTGGAGGTGGAAGCAGGAGGTGGCTGCGGGTGCACGCGCCGGCGACACGCCTCTGCCTACTGGCAGAGGTGGGTGATGACTGGCACAAGCTAGGTGGGCTAGGCCAGCACAGGTGAGGCCCAGGTGGGTTTCTCTCTCTCTCTCTCTCTTTATTTTTCTTTTCTATTTTTCTGTAATCTTTGTGGCTTTTCTAAAATTACCTAGACCCTTTCAAAAATCACCAAACTAAACATGCCCACTGTATAGAATATATCCAACATGGAACATTTCAGTTTAGGATTACTTGGGCATTTAAAATATTTACTAGCATTTAAATGCCCAAATTCAAATAACATATGATTTAATCCAGTGACCTTTGGATGACCTAGAAAGTTTTGCACCATTTTTGTCAGAGGTTTTAGACCAAGACAAAAATGATGAACATTTTGAAGGGCATTTCAGGATCATTAAAAAAATATTTTAGTAACCCTAGTTGGATTAAGTGGTGCTGGGGGTTTTTGCCATCCCCATTTCAACTTTTTGAGGAAAAGTAAACATGATGCATGGAGGTTATGAAAGGATAGGCAAGACTAAGCTAGGGTTGTGACACCTTTAATGATATCCTCCGCTTTAAGGTCTGGAATCCAGGCTTTGGCTCGAATAAGGGCGGTTAAAGCTCCTGCTCTGGCAGCTGCTCTGTTCAACTCGGCAATACGGGCTGGTAACATGCCCAGCTTCTCAAGGGTCTCCTTAATCAAAGTTGGAGCCGGTTTGTTATAAGCTGTCGTGCTAATAATCCGCTGAGACCCAGAGTATAGCTGTTCAACCAATGTATATGCCGCTTTGAGCTTCATCCGCATATCTATACCAAGATGAGCGACCCGAGTGCCTGCCAAAGATTTTATCAACATTTTGGTCAGTTATAAGATTCATCGACTGGCGCAACACACATAAGCAAACACTTACCAAAGACAAAGATAGCAGAGGTCATAGCATTGATTTGGCGTTTCAAACCGGCTAGTTCTTCAACCACTGGCTTCAGGGCTGCCTCGGCGTCTACAGCTCTTTTGGTTAAACCGGATTTCTCGGTTTCCCATTCAGCACGCTCTTGGTTGAAGGATTCTTTCAGCTTTTCCATTACGGCCAGGGCCTGGGTCAGCTCCTCTTTGGCTTTTGCAGCCTCGGCTTGTTGAGACTTCACATTTTCTTGCAAGTCAGAATTTCGGGCATCTTTGCTTCTCAGTTCAGCCTGCAATATTGAAGGTATATTCAACAAACAACATATATATGTGCTAAGTATAAAGAATATAACAAGTTATACACTTCATACTTGGGGGCTAATGCCTATTTGCTCTAAAAGTGCTACAATTTGTACAAATCTCCAGAAGAATGCAAGCATTATCCTTGACACTTGGGAGCTAATGTGCGTCGATTTTAAAGCGGAGGTGCAGAGTAGAACCCGGATTAACCATCTAAGTTAAACCGGCCTTTGGGGGCTATGCTGCAGAATGTTATCTAATTATTTCAAGATGAGTTTTATCTCTTATTAGAGACCTGCCATTGCAAGGATCAATGATGAGAAGTGTAAAGTGTCACAAAGACCCGTTTTATGATTAATAATCATATAAACAGCCCTTGGGGGCTACTTGGGATAGTAATTCAGTTGTAAATCAATCAACAAAGGGAGAGGAATTTACCTCATATCATTCTTTCATCAAGTTCACCAAGACGGCTTCGTAATTCTGGTTTGAGTGCAGACGGTTCAAGAAGCCAGAATAAAGCTCATCAGCGTTAAGATGAGCATAGCTTGATAAGTCGCTGCTCCATTTACCTTTATCCCGGGCAGCTTGCTCTTCTTTGGCACTGTGCTGAGCCAAAATGACGGGATGGCCAGGAGAGCTATGGCCCATTCCAGTAATAATAACATCATCACCTTGGCCTTTAGGATTTTTGGTTGATGATACTGGAATTTTAGTGTCTTTCACCGGACTAACCCGGTTTGGTTTTGCCGGTTCAGTATTGGGTGCGGCAGGCTCAGCATTTGTTGGTTCATCGGTATGTTGGCCTTCAAGGGGTGGATCATCAAAAGTAGCTTCAGGATGAGGGCCTTCCGGTTCACCAGTCTATTCCGGTTCACCTCTTGGTTCTTCTTCTTCGGTGACAGGGTCTTCTGGCGGATTGGTGACCCGAGCTTTCTTGCTGGGTCTGGCTTTGGCCCTGCAAATAGAATAAAAAAGGATTAACATCCTATTCAAAGGATTTATGGCGCATTGAAAGGAAAGGTTTTTACAACTCACCCGGCCACAGTTTTCAAAGGAGGGAGTTGAGTTGCGGTCGATTCACCAGAAGATGAAGGAGGTGTCACCTGATAATTTGAATCAGACGGATTAAGAGGTTGTCTGAAATAACCTGCCTTGGGGTAAGAATGGTCAGAAGTAGGAGAGACCTCAGACCGGCGCTTCCGGACCGGAGTATCAGGTAAACCGGCTGAAGTGGCCTGTTGGCCACTGTGCCGGGTTGTCCGGCGAGCTTCATGCTACTGAGTCTTCAAAATAAATGTTGGATCCAAGTGAGCAAGAGGATGAGAAAAGCTTACTTTCCGGACTGCTTGGCGAGTTTTTTGTGTTGGCATAGAGTCTGAACCGGAGGAAAGGGTAATTACCTCTACGTCATCAGCTTGACTAGCTTCTGCGTCCTCCTGAGGAAGATCATTGTTAATGAGAAGCATGAAAAGAGAGCCAAGTGAGTCAAGTTCTACCTCAACTTCTGGATCATCAGTATCGTCATCAAGCTCCATATTCATCCGGTCAGCCGTTTTCTGTTTTGACGTCCGTTTTACGGCTTTGGTCTTTGGGCGGGATGGCTTGACCACTTTGTCTCTAGTCAGCTTTGCCGCTTTTTCTACGGTTTTCCATTTCCAGAAGGGGTCATCACCCTACATATAAAGAAGAATGGTTACAGGTTGCATAAGTGAAAGATATTAGAGATGAAGAGGAAGTATAATACTTACAGCAGGCGGTTTGTTCTTGGCATAGAAGGGACTCGGACCGGTTTGACTACAGATTAGTTCCGACTCGTTCAGAATTTTCATTACACCTTCAGTGACTTCTTCCTCGGATAATTGGATGTTGCAATGGCGTTGAGGGTCGTCAACCTCACCGGTATATTCACACATTAAACCGGGGCGCCGGCTTAGCGGCAAGATACTCCAGGATATCCAACAGCGCACAAAGTCCACGCCTGTTAAACCGTTTGCCATAAAGGCCTAGAGTTTGGCGAGTTGAGGAGCGTATTTCGCCCTTTCTGAAGAGCTCAAGCGTTGTGGCATGGGGTGAGTATTGGATAGTCTGTGATCACGAAAGCCGGGGAGGGGATTTTCATCTTCAGGTGAAGTGTCTCTGCAATAAAACCAAGTTTGATTCCATTCCTTTGGGTGGCTATGATGTTTGGCATGAGGAAATTCAACTTCTTTCCGCTTTTGAATCGAGACACCACCAAGTTCTGTGTTCGGGCCATTAACAAACTCTGTGCGCCGTTTTAAGTGAAAGAAGTCCCGGAATAGTTCTGCAGTTGGTTCTTCTTGTAAATATACTTCACAGAAGACCTGGAAGTTGCATAAGTTGGAAACCGAGTTGGGACCAATATCTTGCGGATGAAGTTGGAAGCTGGCAAGCACATCTCGATAAAACTTTGACCCTGGTGGTTTGAAGCCACGGCCTATATGATCAACAAAGACAACCACCTCGCCCTACCTTGGGGTTGGAGGATTTTCTGTTCCTGGAACTCGCCATTTGATTTCAGTTTTCTTAGGCAGGGAGCCGATGCTAACCATCTCATTCAACTGAGTCTCAGTAACCCGGGAACGAGCCCAGTTGCAGGCAGTGAATTGTTTGGCCATTGCGAAACAAACAAGCTGAAAATGAAAGGCCGGTTTATAAATTATGCATGATTATATGCAAGAGACAAGGGAGTAAGAAACATATTGATATGTGAAATGGTGTAAACCGGAGACTAATGCAATAAGGGAAAAAGGTAATACTAGCATAGGATTACTCAGACACTGTTAAACCGGAGCATAATTATGAAGGTAAAATGCTCCTCCGGTTTATCAGAGGGCTAATGGCATAGAGTGCTTATAAAATGTTAAACCACCTATGTTGGTGCAAGGAGAAACAGATCTCATAGGGACATAGAAACAGATCTCACAGTGACATATGAAATTTTTGGATCTAAGATAAGACAGAAAAGTAAAAATAATTGGATCTAGAAGGGGTGCATAACCGAAGCAACTTATGATGGACTAGATCAGTTCTTTGCGCATAAGGGTTTGTGGTGACAAGGGAAGGTTAGCTACGGCAAGGAGTATGTCAGATATGAAGTATTCACCTAAAGGCCATGAAAGAGCAACACTGAAAGCTCTGATGAACCTCAAGAACCGCGAAGAACAAGGAAACCCTAATGGATCTAAGAAAGAAAGGGGAAAAGACTTACTGCGACGGCGGAAGCAGCGGAAGGGCGCTGTGGAACTCTGGTGCGAACAGGTTGATTCAGCGGCCAACGGCGAAGCAGAGGCGGAGTTCGAAGATGACGGCGGCACTCGGGTGCGAGGTCGTCGAGAGGAAGAAGAAGAGATGAATGGGTAGCGGAAAGAAAAGAAAAGGGGTCCGTTGTCCCTATTTATAAGGCAAAGAGATGAAATAGCAAGTGCGGGAATCGAGGAGCCCAAAAATGGATAAGATAATAAGGGTGTCGCCTCGATGGGTGAAGACATATTAAATGAAGGTAATCATCGACATCAACGGATGGATGACGTCAGAACGGTTTATCATAATCTTGAAGTATGATGTCACGGCGGTTTACAAGATCGAGGTGAAGATATGAGGGAAGAATTTTTCTAATTATAGAAGATTGACATGAACGGGTTCAAACCAATCTGGGGCCTAATGTTGGGGATATTACTACTGGAGGGTAAACCGGCCTTATGTAACCGGGTTGATTCCTTGAAGATTAGAAGCCCATAAAGATACAAGGATGATGGCGCTTCATGGAGGCCCAAGGACCGAAGGCGGGTTAAAGCCTGTAAATGTAAACCGGCTTAGTCATGTAATTTGTATTGTAAGATAGGAAGGATAGAGACCGAGATGGATACGTTTATGATCCGGCTTTGGGACTCTGTAAACCGGCGGGCATTCACCTATGTATATAAAGGGACGACCCGGCAGCGGTTTAGGGACGGACAACAACTCGAGAGCCAGACAAAGCGGATTCGCTCCCTGGCCTTCGAAACCCTAGCAATACCAATCACAACTAGACGTGGGCTTTTACCTTCCTCGAAGGGGCCGAACTAGTATAAAATTCCCCGTGTCCCCTTGTCCGGTTTAACCCCTTAAAGCTAACCCGTAGCGATGGCTCCACGACTAAGGCCTTTCACAAGGACATCTGTCGTGACAAACCCACGACAAGGGCCGCGTTGGCTCCACCCGCCGAGGCAGGAATGGAGGCCTCCGGCTGCCGCAATGTTTTCGGGGCAGTCGGGGCTGAGAACTCGGGTTGTCCAAGTCCTTCTCCCTCTTCGGCCAAAGGGGTCGCCCTTTGGCCCTCGGCCACCGAAGTGTTAGCCTCAGCCGTAAGAGCACCAGTGGCACCTTCCACATCGCCTGCAGAGGCGGCCCGGTTCGATGATGCCTCCCCCAGCTCATCTCGGGCAGGGAGAGGCGGGTATGCTCGTCTGATCCGCTCTCCGCCATGAAAGATGGAGGGAGCTCGTTCTCCAAGGTCATGTCACTGATAAAAGCGTGTTGAGGGCTGTAAAGGCACACAGTGGACCACAAATTAAAATTTTACACTTTAAATGTAACACCCACGATGCGGCTATATCTCCCACGTGTCGGAGCACGACTTAGAGGCATAACCGCATTGTAGGCAATGTCGCAAGAGGGGTAATCTTTACACATCCCATGTACTGAATAAGAAAGAGGTACAGAGTTGGCCATCACGAGACCGTGTTCTCTTCCCGGACTCCGCCGAAAAGAGACCATCACGGCTACACACGTTGTTGATTCATTTTACTTAAGTTTACTTTCAGGTTTTCTATAGCCGGACATTAACAAATTCCCATCTGCCCATAACCGCGGGCACGGCTTTCGAAAGTTCAAATCCCTGCAGGGGTGTCCCAACTTAGCCCATCACAAGCTCTCACGGTCAACGAAGGATATTCCTTCTCCCAGGACGGTCCGATCAGACTCGGAATCCCGGTTACAAGACATTTCGACAATGGTAAAACAAGACCAGCAAAGCCGTACAACTAAAACCAAACCTCGAGTTTCCCCGAGGGGGCGCTGCACAGGGCTCTAGTTTGGACCAACACTCAGAGGAGCACTGGCCCGGGGGTTTAAAATAAAGATGACCCTTGAGTCCGCTGAACCTAAGGGGAAAAGGCTAGGTGGCAAATGGTAAAACCAAGGTTGGGCCTTGCTGGAGGAGTTTTATTCAAGGCGAACTATCAAGGGGTTCCCATTATAACCCGACCATGTAAAGAACGCAAAATCAAGGAACATAACACCGGTATGACGGAAACTAGGGCGGCAAGAGTGGAACAAAACGCCAGGCATAAGGCCGAGCCTTCCACCCTTTACCAAGTATATAGAGCATTAAAGTAAACAAGATATAATAATGATATCCCAACAATAATCATGTTCCAACAAGGAACAAACTCCAATCTTCGCTTGCAACTAGCAATGCTATAAGAGGGGCTGAGCAAAGTAGTAACATAGCCAAACAATGGTTTGCTAGGACAAGGTGGGTTAAAGGTTTGACATGGAAATATGGGAGGCATGATAAAGCATGTGGTAGGTATCGCAGCATAGGCATAGCAAAAGAGCGAGCAACTAGCAAGCAAAGATAGAGGTGATTTCGAGGGTATGGTCATCTTGCCTGCAAAGTTCTCCGAGTTGACGTAAGCTTGATCCTCGTAAGCGTACTCAACGGGCTCCTCGATCACGTACTCGTCTCCCGGCTCTACCCAAAGCAAGATTACAAGCAAAGGGAGACACAATCAACCACGGTGCAATGCGTAAGCAACATGATGCAAAAGATGGCATGACATGCGGGATGTGATATGCAATGTATATGCATGCTCCGGAAGGAAAATATTGAGCCAGGCCTCAACTTGGAAAACCAAGAGTGTCGCTGGAAAGGTGAGTTGATTTTGGTCGAAATCGATATAAAGATCACCGGAATTGGATGCACGGTTTGCAAATAGCAAGCAAAACAATAATGGCACAAAGCTGCAATTAACAGCATGATGCCATCTAAATTTATCAAGAAAAATAAACTACTGCACTCTAACATAGCAATAAAGCACATGGAAGTGATCCACTCAAGATGCTTGACAAAAGATGAACACTGAACTACGGCTAAATCACACAATAGCAGGTTCAAACAAGCATGGCAAAAGTGCAAAAGATATCAGATTCACGGACTTCGTGAAAATAACAACATGACAGGATTTAACATTAGGAAGCAATGTTTAGAGCAAGATATCGACATGCTACAGGAACATATAGTGGCAAAGTAGGGCATGGCATGAAACTACTCCAAGAATATAACAAAAGTCCCTTACTGATCATAAGCCAAAAGGGATCAGAAAATACAATGGCACCTATATAAACATAGCAAGTTTCGTTAACAGATTCAGACTTGGCAGAAAACTGGACATGGCAAAAACAGAGTTACGTAGGCATGTTTGCGAGCTCGATGCACTCACCACAAGGCATTGCATGACAAACTAAGCATACACCCAGCAAGAAGACATGTTCAAGTAGCTAACCATGGCAAGAACAAACTCATAACATGCATGGATCAACTACAACAACCTTGGCAAAATTGCATAACATGTAAACAATCTGCCAGGAACATTTTATAGCAAAAATAGAGCAAGATTGAGTCATGCTAGTGTACTCCATAATTTCAAACAAAGACATGGATGGATAGAGCATAACAATATCTAAAAATCATCCTTCCTGAACATGCTCAAAAGAGGCAGGGATCACTCTGTAGCCACATGAATACATGGCATAAAAATATCATCAGGGAAATGACTCGGAAGAGTTCTAAGTCCCTGAAATCACCAACATCACGAGAGCTACTTGGCATGCTTGTGCTAGTCACCACAATGATCACAAAAATACATGGCATACACCCCTGTAAAGATGGCATGTCATAGCCCAAAATACATGTAGGGCTCAAGTTCATAGGAGGCACACATTAAACATGGCAAAAATGACAAATGTCCATAATCTGTTAAGAAACAGAAACTAACATTATATAGCACTCTTCCAACAGCATTTATGGCATCAAGATGAACTCAAACAAGCATGGTTCAATGGAATGAAATGAAGATCACATGCAAATGAACAATTCTATATATTAAACGCCCAAAACGGAGCTACGGATGCAGAGATACGACATGATGAAGAATGCTTAACAAAATGAATAGGGACGAGGACTTAGAGAAATTTAGACCTCTCCGACCAGATCTAGGGTTCGGGCGCGGAATCCGAGGTTCGTCGGGATCTCACCGGAGTTGCGTCACGGTGGCCGGAGTTTGCCGGAGAAGAGGAAGGAGAGGCTGGGGAGGTTGGAGGTCTCCGGATCTGGCAGGGCGGCGTGCGGCGAAGGAGAGGCGACCGCGGCGGCGAGGCGGCG
>NW_024120066.1:0-9633 GCF_003073215.2 Triticum urartu
GGTGACTACACGCGTGTCTCCAGCCTTCTCGGCATGTGGAACTGCGTGGGCGGGCAGCGAGGCGGGCGGCGAGGGAGACGGCGGGGTAGCCCGCGGTAGTTTTTCCTTTTTTTGTAAAATATGTTTAGATTTGAATGAACTCGAACGTGTTTGCGTTGTGTTTGCGCCGAATTTAAACATTTTAAAAACCCGTGTGGGGCTGCGACTGGGGGCATCACGCCCCCAGTGCGCGGTTTAGCGCCGGTGCGCCCTCAGGGGGCGATTTTTTGCCCCTCCTGGGGGGCCAACGGCTGGAGATGCCCTTACAAGGCAGAGTTCGTATCGTACAATATACGGACACCTATACAAGGACTACACATATACAATCGTATATCTATACAAACAATACGGTTATATATTCTAACAGAAGCAAATATATGTAGGATTAGTACAAGTGTACAACGATGATCTGTAACAGCACTAGCCGAACATGCTCTTATCCACAACAAGTCATATAGCAACCTAGTACTCCCTCCGTAAACTAATATAAGAGTGTTTAGATCATTATTTTAGTGATCTAAACACTCTTATATTAGTTTACAGAGGGAGTACAGTATAAGCTAGCCATCGTTGCAAAGTATAGCAATGGAATGGTGGATATCTGATGAGAGGCCTTCACCTTGGTGATATCCGAGGAAGTATGCTCCCGTCCTGCTCGGTGCCGCATTCATGTGTACAAAAGATGTACATAAACTATTTTCCGACGCAACGTAGACAAAATAAGTTGGTTGCTCTCATATAGGATTAGCACAACAAGCTGCAACGGCAGTAGCAGAATGTGCTCTCTCTCATGATGGATCAGCACAATAGGCTGTAACAGCACTGGCAGAATGTGCTCTGAACACTAACAAGTCATCATAGCGACCTGTAAGGCACCGTTGCAAAGATGGATATGTTGAGAAAGATGATTAGACAATACCACTACACCAGGGCCGGATCCGATTATCCGAACCAAACACATGCTCTGCTAGTAAAGTTATGCGGAGGAAATGGTTTCTGTAAAGATGCCTGAACTGAAAGAGAACCGATTGTCCACACTATATCTCTCTATATAGGCTGCTAGTGCAGGGAAGCACTTGTTGCACAGCAAGGACCGACAAAAATGGATACCGGAAGTTCACCTTGGTGGTATCAGAGGACAGAGGCAGTGTGTTCCTGTTTTTGTTGCCGCATTCGCCCGGCAATAGTTTCAGTAGAGCAGAGCAGGAATCCCTTTCCTCTCCTTTTCCTGCCTGGAAGATCTTCCATTCTGGCTTCTCACGGGTGGAAGATGGACACTGTCAATTGGTCTTCCAAATTGTCAAGGATGAGGCGGCCATGAGGGTGTCCTAAATTTACCTGATAGAATAGCACCCTGCGGTCGCACACTGATGGATTTTCAGTTTCAGATACTGCTTCACAAGACCATATGCCACACCACCTGAGCTTGAGTTATATGTACTGCATGTGTTAAATCTGTAAGAAATAACTGCAAGAAAACCTAATTCCGCATAAGTGGTTATGGAAACAAGTACTCCCTCCATCCGAAAATACTTGTCATCAAAATGGATAAAAAGAGACGTATCTAGAACTAAAATACATCTAGATACATCTCCTTTTATCCATTTTGATGACAAGTATTTTCGGACGGAGGGAGTACATGACACAACACTGTGGACATGTCAAACTGCAGTGCAAGCACTAGTGATTAGGCCATAGATGTGGAAGCTCCAATATAGACAGGCGGCGCCTCCTTGGCTTCTAGATGCGGATGCTCCAAGGCAAGGACTAGCTCTCAAAACAAAACCCCTTCATTTTTGGTACCTGTAAGGATAATATTGGACCATTTCCTGCACTAGGCATCAGACAAACTCAGAATATACTTCTCTGACCATTCAAAAAAGAATACTTTTCTACTCCAGTACTGTAAAACCAATGAGTGATGGCAAAAGGAAAATTTATTCCTGTTAATGTCGTGCAATCTCAATCAACGGTCCCTTCAATAGAGGCAAAACACGGGTTGTAGACTTGCAGTGTAATATGGACTCGCAGCACTGAAGTCTCTCGTGTCGCTCTCATGCTACTACTTGTATATCTCCACCACACACACCATTGGTGCTCACCCAGACTTCTGATTTCATTCAGAACCATAGAATTGCTATCACATCCAAGCAAAAGCAAGAGGATTTTATCATGGCGGAGCTCATCTTCTCGGCGGTTGTCGGGGACATGGTCGGTAGGGTGATATCTCTTCTCGCTGGCCGGTTCAAAGGACAAGGGTGCACCGACGCCAAGCTACGGAGGATTTGCCATATGCTTGTCAAGGTTCACAGTGCAGTAGAGGAGGCCAAAGGGAGGCAGATCACAAACTGCGGCACCCTCGAGTGGCTCTCGGAGCTCAACGACGGTGTGTACCAGGGCCACTACTTGCTCGACACGGTCCGGTGCAGAGATCAGGAGCTTGAAGATGAGCATGCTGACAAGGTAGTGGGACAGCCTTTCTCTTTATCCCTGCTTAATCCTGCAAAGCGCGTGCGCGTAGCGGCGTGTGCCGTGAAGAGCCTATTGTCTCGCCATGATGTTGATGTTGGTGAGGACATAGATAGAGTGGTAGAGATCTTGGAAACCGTATCTACTGATCTCAAGGAGTTCATGATGCTCCTACACAACTGCCAGCCTATCCATCGTCCTTTGGCTACTAATATCTTTGTCGAGGGGCAGATGTTTGGCCGACATGTCGAGAAAGAGAGGATCATCAACTTCCTGTTGCACGATGGTGGTCCGTCAACTGGAGAAAAAGTGGGTGTGCTTCCCATCGTCGGCGACATAGGAGTCGGGAAGACCACCCTTGCGCAGCATGTCTGCGATGACGAGAGGGTGCGCAGCCACTTTCCAATAATCTTATATTCCAATCTCTCATACACCAGGGCAATGGCAAGGGGTAAGGCAGCGCTTGTTCTAGGATCCAGACACACAGTTAGAGATGCTAAAGAATTCATCGAGTCACTGCATGTACTCAAGCAGAAATACTTCACCAAGAGGTTCTTGATGGTATTTGAAGATGTTGACGCGGACAAGAAGCAGTTGCTAGAAGAGATATTGTTGATCTTAAGACATGGAAAACATGGAAGCAGGATCATAATCACCACAAACAGCAGGGCCATTGCGGCGAGCATGGGAACGGTGCAGCCCATCAGTCTGAAGGTTATGCCACACCAGGAGTATTGGTTCTTCTTCAAAGCGCACGCGTTTGCCGGCAGAGATGTCGAGGAGGACCCAAGGATGCTAGCAGAAGGCAAAGCGATTGCAAGGAAGCTAAATGGATCCTTCTTCGGAGCGAAAATCATCGGCGGGGTGCTGAAGGCTCATCCGAATCCTCAGTTCTGGCGCAGGGTGCTGAGAAGCAATATAGGGGGGTTATCTCTGTTGGGTGATGGAATTGAGTACATTGCAGATTTGACAGAGAATTTGCTACCGATCGGCGCAGACATGTGTAAGGTGACCATTTCTAAGAGTCCATATCCCTCTCAGACGGAGCTGGCTAGGTTGGTATATCAGGCAAGTCCTAGTGCTGGTGTTGTTGCCTCGCGTGGTGATAACGGGTTTGCAAGAGTCTTGTTGTGCAGGTCAGTGTTGCCCTTCCAAGTATTGTACTACACTGCTCATTGCAGTGTCCGCGGGCCGAACTATTCACCAGAGTTCATCAAACTTGAAAGAAGTAGATTAGCCCATCTTACTCTTACTCCCATCAAGAAAAGATTTCCTAATATCAGTAATATATGTGTGTGAAGATCAGACAGGAATTATGCCTGTTTACATGGAATTGACAAATTGTAGAATACTCTGTTTTGAGTTGCATTGTACTAGTTCTTGTTTATTTCTGTATTCTTAGCTTGCTTGTGTTGCTCGGATAACTGTAACCTGCCCTTGATGTGTGGAATGAAAAGTAGCGAGTCTCTTATGCGGTTCCCAGAGCTGTGACAGGAGCTTGATTATCCAGACTAGTGTTCTGCGGGAGAACACTTGGGAACTAGTCATGAAAATCGGGTTGGAAGTTCCATTGTGAGCTTTGCCGGCAGATTGATTAGGTTGTTTCTGGTACTTTCTAGACGACCTTCTCTCAGGATTGGCCGGGTCCTGCCATCCACTCACCGAGTATTCTAGGCGCATATGGTTTTGGGTTTAGGTTGACCCGGGCAGCTCTGGAGAAGTGGTCGTTCTAGAAGTGCTTGGGCATTGGTCTTTAGTTTTCAAACATGTGACGAGATGTACAGACATTTCAAAATCAACAAAGAAAGTTGGTTGAAGCTAAATCGGTCAACCATTTATAGGGTCAGCATAATAAGCTGTATCAGCACTAGCAGAATGTCATCACTAACAAGTCATACCAGCCAATAAGCCATTGTCGCAAAAATATGGCAAGGGAAAGATGGATAACACTGAGAAAAGTATATATTCAACTTCCTGTTGATTAGACTAGCCAATACCACATCCAGGACCCAAAACCATCCACTTGCAGTGAAGTTATGGACAGGAAAAGGTTTCTGAAAATTTCCATAGATGCAATTGTTGCAAAAAGAGATGATTGTACAGAGTTTGACCACACAAAAGAGAAGTTCACCACAAACAACCCACCCCAGCCAATAAGCCATTGTCGCAAAAATATGGCAAGGGAAAGATGGATAACACTGAGAAAAGTATATATTCAACTTCCTGTTGATTAGACTAGCCAATACCACATCCAGGACCCAAAACCATCCACTTGCAGTGAAGTTATGGACAGGAAAAGGTTTCTGAAAATTTCCATAGATGCAATTGTTGCAAAAAGAGATGATTGTACGCCGTATATCTCCATAATACAACTGCTTGTGCATAGAAACAATTGTTGCCTTTATCAGAAAGATAAATAGAAACACTTGTGGGGCATCAGACAAGGCATGGAGGCAAAGCTCATATGTATCAGAGAAGAGGCATTCACCTTGGTGATATATGAGGAAATATGCTCCTGCTCGCTGCTGTATTCGCCCGGCGATGGTTTCAGCAGAGCAGGAACCCCCCTCATCTCCTCCTCTTCCTGCCTGGAAGCTCCTCCCGTTCTGGCTTCCCACAGGCAGAAGATGGACTGTCAATTGGTCTTGCAAATTGTCAAGGATGAGGGTGTCCTAAATTTACCTGAAATAAGAGCACTTGCTGCAGCAGCACACAGACGGTCTTCACTGATGGGTTTTCACTTTCAGACACTTCACAATACCAGATGCCACACCACCTGAGCTTGAATTGCACTCTAACTGTTAAACATGTAAGAAATCATCGCAAGGAAACCCAATTCTACAAATGTGGCTATGGAAGATGACCACACAATTGACAGGTCAAATGCACTGCAAGCGCCAATGGTTAGGCTATGGCAACTGCACTGCAGTACCTCCTTGGCTTCTAGGGATGTTGATGGTCTAAGACAAGGGCTAGGCATTCACAGCATTAGTCATCAGACAAACTCAGAATATATTTTCATATTTAGCACTCCCTTTGTAAACTTTTATAATATCTTTTAGATCAAAAGATCTTATAAAAGTTTACAGAGGGAGTACTGTACAACCAATAAGTAATGGCCAACAGAAAATTAGTCTGTTGCTTTTTGCTCTGCCATGTCACTGCAATACTTAAAATATAACCACAATAACAGTTTCTTTCATAGAAGGAAAACACGTGTTATAGACTTGCAGTGCAATATGGAGTCAAAGCACTGAAGTCTTCCATGTCGCTCTCATGCTAATATTTAAATGTCAGAAACTTGAAATTGATAGAAAGGCTGGGGTACCAGAAAACTTGCGAACATCACAAAGTTGCTAGAGGAATTTATCATGGCGGAGGTCATCTTCTCGGCGGTTGTCGGAGACATGGTTGGCATGGTGATATCTCTTCTTGCCGGCCAGTTCAAGGACCAACAGTGTTCCGAAGCCAAACTACGCAAGATTTGCCATGTGCTCGTCAAAGTTTATAGTGCAGTAGAGGAGGCCAAAGGGAGGCAGATCACAAACTATGGCACCCTCGAGTGTACCAGGGCCGCTACTTGCTCGACACGGTCAGATGCAGAGAGCGGGAGCTTGAAGATGAGCATGCTGACAAGGTAGTTGCACAACCTTTCTCTTTCTCCTTGTTTAATCCTGCAAAGCGCGTGCGCGTAGCAGCCTGTGCCATGAAGAGATTACTGTCTGGCCATGATATTGGTGTTCCTGAGGCGATAGATCGAGTGGTAGAGATCTTGGAAACCATATCCGGTGATCTCAAGGAGTTCCTGATGCTCCTACAAAACTGTCAACCGATCCATCGTCCTTTGGCTACTAATATCTTCGTCGAGGGGCAGATGTTCGGCCGATATGTTGAGAAAGAGAGGATCATCAACTTCCTACTGCATGATGGTGGTCCGTCAATCGGAGGAAAACTGGGTGTGCTTCCCAGTGTCGGCGACATGGGAGTCGGGAAGACCACCCTTGTGCAGCATGTCTGCAATGATGAGAGGGTGCGCCACCACTTTCCAATAATTTTGTATTCCAATTTCTCATACACCAGGGCAATGGCATGGGGTGAGGCACCGTTTGTTCTAGGATCCAAACACGCAGTTAGAAATGCTAAAAAATTCATCGAGTCACTGCATGTACTCGAGGAGAAATACCTCACCAAGAGGTTTTTATTGGTATTTGAAGATGTTGACGCAGGCAAGAAGCAGATGCTAGAAGAGTTACTGCCGACCTTAAGACATGGCAAACGTGGAAGCAGGATCATAATCACCACAAACAGCAGGGCCGTCGCTGCGAGCATGGGAAGAGTGCAGCCGATCAGTCTGAAGGTCATGCCGCACCAGGAGTACTGGTTCTTCTTCAAGGCGCACGCGTTTGCTGGCAGAGATGTCGAGGAGGACCCAAGGATGCTAGCAGCAGGCAAGGTGATTGCGAGGAAGCTAAATGGGTCCTTCTTCGGAGCAAAAATCATCGGTGGGGTGCTGAAAGCTCATCCGAATCCCCGGTTCTGGAGCAAGGTGCTGAGGAGCAATATAGGGGGGTTGTCTCTGCTGGGCGATGGAATTGGGTACATTGGAGATTTGGCAGAAAATTTGCTACCAATCTACGCAGACGTGTGTAAGGTGACCCTTTCTAGGAGTCCATTTATCTTTCAGACAGAACTGGCTAGGTTGGAGGATCTGTATCAGGCAAGTCCGCTTGGCGATATCCGATTTGGAAAAGCTCTGTTGTGCAGGTCAATGTTGCCATTCGAACTCTTGAACTACGCTGCTGATTGCAATGTGCGTGGGCCGGACTATTCAGCAGAGTTATAAAATTTGAGGAAGTAGACTTTGCCCATATGCTCCCGTCAAGAAAAGGTTTGCCGATATAGGGATGTGAAGATTAGACAGGAACTAGGCCTGTTTACATGGAATCTGATGCATCCGTCCCCATGGAATTGACTGCTCCATGTAGAGCTGAATGCTCTGTTTTGAGTTGTGTTATTGTTGTTTTTCTTGTCTTGCTTCGCTGGTATATACATGAAACTAGCTCCAATAACTGTAACGTGGCCCTTGATGTGTAGAATGACAGTAGTGAGTGTAAAGTAGTTTGGGAAGCGTAGAACCCTTTGTCTCGGGCCACGTTGTATATATTGAGGCAAAGCTTTGGTGGACAAGTTACAGAGGAGGAGATCGACCAGGGGGAGATCGACAGGAACAGAAAGAGATCGACCAGGAGAGGTCGTTACAAGAGATAGAGAGAAGAAGAGATAGATACAATTTAAACACCTCTCCTATCCCTATACAATAATTCTAACACTCCCCCTCAATCTAAACCTCAAGCCTTGCTAAGGTTGAGATTGTATTTGAACTCATCCAATCTTCTCTCTGTCAAGGGTTTAGTAAACCCATCTGCAAGTTGATCCCCTGTAGGAATGAACCGTATCTCAAGTAGCTTTCGAGCTACTCTCTCTCTGACAAAATGAAAGTCCACTTCAATATGTTTTGTTCGTGCATGGAAGACAGGATTGGCTGAAAGATAAGTTGCACCAATATTGTTACACCATAACCGTGCAGCCTTTGGAGCTTTAATGCCGTGCTCATAGAGTAATGTTTGTATCCACATTACTTCAGCTGTGGCATTTGCTAATGACTTATATTCAGCCTCTGTACTTGATCTTGAGACAGTAGCTTGCTTCCTTGCACTCCATGACACAAGATTAGATCCCAGAAACACAGCAAAACCACCAATGGATCTTCTGTCATTAGCACACCCTGCCCAGTCTGTTGGGGAACGTAGTAATTTCAAAAAAAATCCTACGCACAATCAAGATCATGGTGATGTATAGCAACAAGAGGGGAGGGTGTTGTCTACGTACCCTCGTAGACCGACAGCGGAAGCGTTATGACAACGCGGTTGATGTAGTCGTACGTCTTCACGGCCCGACCGATCAAGCACCGAAACTACGACACCTCCGAGTTCTAGCACACGTTCAGCTCGATGACGATCCCCGGACTCCGATCCAGCAAAGTGTTAGGGAAGAGTTCCGTCAGCACGACGGCGTAGTGACGATCTTGATGCTCTACCGTCGCAGGGCTTCGCCTAAGCACCGCTACAATATTATCGAGGAGTATGGTGGAGGGGGGCACCGCACACAGCTATGGAAGATAACACAACACAATTCAGATGTCAATTGCACTGCAAGCACTATTGATTTGATAATATAGACAGGTTGTAAGCTCATATACAAGTTGTTCAGCTTTTGTTCACTGATATTGAGTCAGTTCTGTGATGGTTATCCTAAATTTGAATGAAGTAACAACCAGATGTACAGAGAACAAACCTCTGTCGCATCTTCGCCATCAGCATCATCTTATCAGCACCAACCAGCCCAAAACAAAATTCAGAATCACTTCCGACAAAGCCAAAAGACCAAATGAGGAGTTCATCAGATCCCTGTACAAACAACATGCAAAATTACTGAATCACACATCGAGCAGTTAGAAGATGGCAGAGCAGACAGCAGACCAAAATGCTTTGACATTGGATCATGCATTGTTCGACCCCGTCACTGCAGCACCACGCTAGATCCGAGAAAAACACCGTAGCAAAATCACAAAGGTACTAAGCAGCAAACAGAGGACAAAATTAGCACCAGATGATAACTGAACTTCTCATTTGCATTTCATTCCAGCATCAGGCTACATAGGACAAGACGACACATCATATCAACACCACCAACACATGAACCAGATCAGAGCACATGAAAAGCTTCTACCCAGTATTGTCACCGGCGGCGGACGAAAACCTAGGCGCGCTCCCCTCGGATGCGGCGGGCGAGCTGGATGTCCTTGGGCATGATGGTGACGCGCTTGGCGTGGATGGCGCACAGGTTGGTGTCCTCGAAGAGCCCCACCAGGTACGCCTCGGCGGCCTCCTGCAGGGCGGAGACGGCGGAGCTCTGGAACCTGAGGTCGGTCTTGAAGTCCTGCGCGATCTCCCTCACAAGGCGCTGGAAGGGGAGCTTGCGGATGAGCAGCTCCGTGCTCTTCTGGTACTTGCGGATCTCACGGAGCGCCACGGTGCCAGGGCGGACGCGGGCGGGCGTTGTTAC
>NW_024120067.1:0-11444 GCF_003073215.2 Triticum urartu
CGCTATAGCTAAGTTAGCTATAGCGATTTTCACAAAACGCGCTACTGCTATAGCTATGTAATTTCCTTCATATTTCTTATTTCCTTTTCTGTTTCTATAGCGGGGGTCTAGGAAACGCGTTGCAGCTACGTTAGCTATAGCGCCTCTTACGAACAAACGCTACTGCTACGCCTTTCTCCTTTTTTCGCTTTTTCATTTATTTTGCTCTTCTATTTCTTTTTTCCTTTCTCCTTTTTCTATTTGTTTCTGTTTCATTTTATTTTATTTCCATTAGCAGTAGCGCTCTCCGCGCGAAACGCGCTGCTACTTATATCCTAGCGGTAGGGCGCTTCCCTCAAGACCGCTACTACTATGCGTAGCCTATCGTTTTAGCAATGGGAATATTAGTCGTAGCGCTTTTTCATGTGCACGCACTACTTCTACTATTGTATCTATAGCGCGGTTTTCGCACACACGCTACTGCTACTTAGCACTACCGCGCGTTTTTGACACGCGCTACTGCTAAATTTCTGTGTATAAGGTTTTCCCTAGTAGTGTAAGCTAACGGATGGGTCTTGTCCATCACATCATTCTCTAATGATGTGATCCCGTTCATCAAATGACACCACATGTCTATGGTCAGGAAACTTAACCATCTTTGATTAACGAGCTAGTCAAGTAGAGGCATACTAGGGACACTCTGTTTGTCTATGTATTCACACATGTACTAAGTTTCTGGTTAATACAATTATAGCATGAATAATAAACATTTATCATGTTATAAGGAAATATAAATAACAACTTTATTATTGCCTCTAGGGCATATTTCCTTCAAATATCATAGAGGCTATGTTGGTTTTGATTCAACTACATGCATGAACATGTGCCAAGTCAAGCCACTCAAACATTCAAAGGAGGATACCATATCATCATACTACATCACAATCATTTTAATGCAATGTTGATATCCAAGATAAATCGGTATCCACTCCCAGCTACTTATGCATGGCATGAGAAACTATAATATCTAATTGTCATTGCAAACATGTTTAATCATAATGGGATGAATCATGGATACTAGGTTAAACATATTTACACAAACAGAACAAATCGAGTTCACACCAGTTTCTCTCTGCCACGGCCAGTTCATCGAATATCGTCATTATTGCCTTTCACTTGCACGACCGAACGACGTGAAAATAATGATAGTGTAAGAGTGCCATGGACTAAGCTGGAATCTGCAAACATTTTATTCAACGGGAGAAGATAAGGTAAAATGGGCTCTTTATTAGTTCAACAATTATTAATATGAGAGCCACTCAACATTTTCATCGTGGTCTTCTCCTTGGTACAACTCAAATGAGAAGAAAAGAAATTCAGAGAAACACACTGAAATATTTTTGGAGTTTTTGGTTTCTTGAACAAGAAAATAAAAGGGAAAAGTAAAAACGAGAAAAACTATTTACACGAGAAAGCTCCCAACAAGCAAAAGAAGAACAAGGAAATCTTTTTGGATTTTTCTTTTTAATACTACAGCTAAGCATGCATGGAAAATAAACTAACTACAACTATTTTTTTCTAAAGTTTTTCAAACACACAAGAAGAAAGCAAGAAAAACAAAATTTAAACATGGATGATACAATGAAAAAGTGTGAACACTGATAAGATGAATAAGTGAACATGAATGTAATGTTGGTGAGAAACACGTACCCCCCCCCCAAGCTTAGGCTTTTGGCCTAACTTGCTAGTCGATCAGTAATCTGGATAGTAGTTGGGGTACTGAGGAGCGGGCATCCACTGATCCCACTGTGGAGGCTCCTCCACTGCCTCTGCAGCAGCCTGAGCGTTCCGGTATGCGATGATGTCTGCAGGCATGACCTTATATCCACCCCTGGCAACAGAATCAAACAAGGCAGGGGCAGGCAACGGAATAATATCACGAGTTTCAATGCTAAAAATCGGGTTATAAGGAATAGGAATGTTAGGATAATCCTGTGCAAGAAAATGATGGTGTTCCATGGCTGCACGGTCTAGATAAACCTTGGTCAGGGGTAATTGTGAGGGCGTATCCCAACATTAAAGTGGGCCGCCAAGCGAGTAGCATAAATCCCACCATGGATTTTACCCTGAGATTTATTAAGGTGGAGGCGACGAGCCACAATAGCTCCCAAGCTATAAGTGTTGTTGCCCTCTAGTGCATGATGCAAAACAGCAAGGTCTGGTGAGCTGAGCGCTCCCACCTTCTCCCTAGCAAGCAAGCATTTTGTAATGAAAAGTGCAAAGTAATGAACAGCAGGAAAATGCAAGCCAGCGGCAGTGGTAGCTGACACCCCTCTCTCATCTCCCACTGTCAAAGTGCGATAAAAGGCCTCGAACCAAGCTGGTCTAGGCTCGGCCAAGCTCCCATCAGAGGGGATCATGCATATGTCACAAAATTCAGTAAGTGGTATCTGATGGTTTTCAGCATATAAATCAAAGCTAACTTCAGGAGGATTATTCCTAGGCAAGAAAGTAAAGCTCTGAACAAAAATATTTGTGAGGATTTGGTGTTGTTCACACTCATCTGCGATGAATTCGGTGAGGCCTGCATTCGCAGCATATTGCATGAACTCCTGAAGGATTTCAGCCTCTTCCAGGAACGGGGTGTGCGGCCATTCACATGGCCGTACCTATGCCAACCTCCAAGGATGGAGATCACTATCAGAGGACTCCCCAATAACACCCTTGGAGATCTTCTTGGAGCCAAACTTCCTAAAGATATTCATGGTTTTCCTATGAACAAAATTCTGAAATTTATTAGCCCACAAAATTTTCTCAACAAAACTTCACAAAAATGATACCAACTACTCATAGGGATACATAAGGCCATAGCAAGCATTCAAACTACTTAGAACACTAAGAATTCAACATGCAAGCACATCTACAGCAGCACTAAGAGTACCTAATTATTCAAAATATAAACCATTAAAACAAAAACTAATTGGACAAATGGTGGAGTCACATACCAAGCAACAATCCCCCGAAACAGTTTCAGAAATGGAGCTTCGAGCAAAGAGATTGAAATCCGCGGGTTTGAGAGCAAGAACACGGGGGAGAGAGCAATGGAGATTTTTTTCTGGAGGTAGGTGATGATGTGGTGTAAAGAGATAAGTGAGGGGGCCCATGTGGGGACCACAACCCACCAGGGCGCGCGTGGTGGTCCTGGCACGCCTAGGTGGGTTGTGCCCACCTGGTTCATCTCCCTCTGATGATATTTGCACCAAAAATTCAGAAATATTCAGAAAAAATCGTATTAAATTTTCAGGGCATTCTGAGAACTTCTATTTTTGGGTCATTTTTTATTACACGGAAAATCGGAAAACAGAAAAAACTTGGCATTTTATTTTATTAACTGATAGAAACAGAGAATAAAAAGTAGGGATAGAAAGTAGTGCCTACTGAATTCATCAACTTCATACCGTTCAAAAATGATCCATTAATAAGGTTGATCCAGTCTTATTAACAACCACTTTCGATTGGCATGAAACCAAAGAACTTTTGTGAATCACTAGGTTACCTCAATGGGGATATGAATGTCCCCAACAATAAGCATTTCATATTTCTTTTTGACAGTAGGTAGAGGTATTTGAAAACTTACAATAGTGATTATCGGAGATTTTTCAATAACATTAATACCATTCACTTGGAATTGTTTCTTCGGAAAGTGTACCGTATGCTCATTACCATTGATATGAAAAGTGACCTTGCTTTTGTTGCAATCAATAATAGCCCATGCAGTATTCAAGAAAGGTCTAGTAAGGATAATCGACATGTTGTCGTCCTCGGGCATCTCAAGTATAACAAAGTCAGTCAAAATAGTAACATTAGCAACAACAACGGGCACATCCTCACAGGTACCGATAGGTATGGCAGCTGATTTGCCAGCCATTTGCAAAGATATTTTAGTAGGTGTGAGTTTATTCAAATCAAGTCTTTTATATAAAGAGAAAGGCATAACAGTAACACCAGCTCCTAAATCACACAAAGCAGTTTTCACATAATTCTTTTTGATAGAGAAAGGTATAGTTGGTATTCCTGGATCTCCAAGTTTTTTAGGTACTCCATCTTTAAAAGTATAATTAGCAAGCATAGTGGAGATTTTAGCTTCCGGTATTTTTCACTTATTTGTGATGATGTCTTTCATATACTTTGCATAAGGAGGCATTTTCAAGATATCAGTCAAGTGAGTACGCAAAAATACTGGCCTCAGCATTTCAGCAAAGCGTTCAAATTCTTCATCATCATTCTTTTTAGTTGACTTAGGTGGAAAAGGCATAGGTTTTTGAACCCACTATTCTCTTTATTTACGTGTTTTCTAGCAATCAAGTCTCTTTTATCATATCTTTTATTCTTAGGTTGTGGGTTATCAAGATCAACAGGTGGTTCTATCTCAACATCATTATCTAGTTCTTTATTATTTGTTTGAGAGTCTTCATGAACATCAACATTATCTTTTTCATTATCACTACGTGAGTGTTCATTACCAGACTGAGTTTCAGCATCAGAGATAGAAACTTCATTATCTATGTCAGGAGGTTTCTCTATTTCAGGTACACTAGGAGCATGTGAAGCCCTATCATTCTTCTTTTTCTTTTTCTTTCTAGAAGGACTAGGTGCACTAGTGTTGGTTCTTTGTGAATCTTGTTCAATTATTTTTGGGTGTCCCTCAGGATAAAGTGGTTCCTGAGTCATTTTACCTCCTCTAGTTGCAACTCTAACAGCAAAGTCATGCATATTATTATTCATTTCATCAAGCAATTCTCTTTGAGATTTAGCAACTTGTTCTAACTGAGTTTGAACCATAGAAGCATGCTTTCCAACACCTATAACATCATTTGATATTCTAAATAACAAGTCACTCAAACAAGCAATCATATCAGAATTGTATTTCAATTGTTTCATAACATTTGCATGGAAGTGGTCTTGTTTTCTAATATAGTTTTCAAACTCATAAAGGCATTGACTAGGCTGCATATTGTGAGGATTGTCATTATCATTGGTTTTCATAAGAGAATTTACCTCTACTACCTTAGGCAGTGGTGGTGTATCAAGCCCATGTATTTCTTCAATAGGAGGTAAATTTTTAACATCCTCAGCTTTAATACCTTTTTCCTTCATAGATTTCTTTGCCTCTTGCATATCTTCTGGACTGAGATATAATATACCCCTCTTCTTTGGAGTGGGTTTAGGCGGTGGTTCAAGAATAGTCTAATCATCATAATTTTTCAATATGTTATTCAATAATTCTTCAACTTGATCAATAGTTCGTTTCCTGAAAACACAACCAGCACAGCTATCTAGGAAGTCCCTAGAAGCATTGATTAGTCCGTTATAGAAGATATCAAGTATTTCATTTTTATTAAGTGGATAATCAGGCAAAGCATTAAGTAATTGGCAAAGCCTCCCCCAAGCTTGTGGGAGACTCTCTTCTTTAATTTGACCAAAGTGAAATATTTTTGTAAGGCAGCTTGTTTCTTATGAGCAGGAAAATATTTTTCAGAGAAGTAATAGATCATATCCTGGGGACTACGCACACAACTAGGAGCAAGAGTATTGTACCAAGCTTTAGCATCACCCTTTAATGAGAACGGAAATAATTTGATAATAAAGTAATAGTGAATTTTCTCATCATGGGTAAAAAGGGTGGCTATGTCATTCAACTTAGTAAGATGTGCCACAACAGTTTCAGTTGCATAACCATGGAAAGGATCAGATTCAACCAAAGTAATTAACTCTGGGTTGACAGAGAACTCATAATACTTATCATCAATAAAGATAGGTGAAGTAGCAAACTTAGGATCATATTTCATTCTAGTATTCAGAGATTTTTCTTTATACTTGCATAATAATTTCTCTAGATCATCTCTATCTCTGCAAGGAAGAATATCTCTAGTTGTTTCTTCACTCATAACATAACCTTCCGGTACCTTAGGCAATTCATATCTAGGAAGGCTAGTTCTAGTAGGTGTTTCAGGAGATTCAGTTTCAAGCTCATCATCAAATTCAACAACATCATGTTGTATAACTCTAGCAATTTGTTTATCAAGAAATTCACTAAGTGGCACATCATCATTAAGCAAGGTACTAGCATCGTCGTAAGAATTATCCATAGCATAAGTAGCATCATCAATAGCTTGCAACATATTAGAATTAATAGCATGTGGTGGTGTTGCAAGTTTACTTATAACAGAAGGTGAATCTAAAGTAGAACTGGATGGCAGTTCCTTACCTCCCCTCATATTTGAGGGAAAAATCTTAGTCTTAGCATCCTTTAGATTCTTCATAGTGATAATATGATAATAATCCCAAGTGACTCAACAAATATAGCTATGCTCCACGGCAACGGCGCCAGAAAAAGGTCTTGATGACCCACAAGTATAGGGGATCGCAAAAATTTTCGAGGGTAGAGTATTCAACCCAAATTTATAGATTCGACACAAGGGGAGCCAAAGAATATTTGAAGGTATTAGCAGCTGAGTTGTCAATTCAACCACACCTGGAGATTAATTATCTGCAACAAGTAATCAGTAGCAAAGTAATATGATAGTTTTGCTAGTGGTGACAACAGCAATAGTAACGGTAACAGTGATAGCAGTAATTTTGTAGCAAGTGTAACAGCGATGATAGTAGTAGTAACTTAGCAAGAACAATGTAGGATAAATTCGTAGGCATTGGATCGGTGACTTGTTGGATGATATTCATCATGAGACAGTTATAACCTAGGGCGATACGGCACTAGCTCTAGTTCATCGATATAATGTAGGCATGTATTCCGTAAATAGTCATACGTGCTTATGGAAAGAACATGCATGACATCTTTTGTCCTACCCTCCCGTGGCAGCGGGGTCCATATTGGAAACTAAGGGATATTAAGGCCTCCTTTTAATAGAGAACCGGAACAAAGCATTAACACATAGTGAATACATGAACTCCTCAAACTACGGTCATCATCGGGAGTGGGCCCGGCTATTGTCACTCTGGGGTTGCCGGATCATAACACATAGTAGGTGACTATAACTTTCAAGATCGGATCTACAACATGGATATAATGGTGATAACATAAATGGTTCAGATCTGAAATCACGGCACCCGGGCCCAAAGTGACAAGCATTAAGCATGGCAAAGTCATAGCAACATCAATCTAAGAACATAGTGGATACTAGGGATCAAGCCCTAGAAAAACTAACTCAATTACATGATGAATCTCATCCCACTCCTCACCGACCAGCGAGCCTACGAAGGAATTACTTACTCCCGGTGGGGAGCATCATCGAATTGGCGATGGAGAAGGGTTGGTGATGACGAAGAATGAAGATTCCCCTCTCCGGAGCCCTAAACGGACTCCAGATCTGCCCTCCCGGGGAAGAACAGGGCTTGGCGGCGGCTCTGTCTCGTGGATCGCGATAATTATTTCTCCCTGATTTTTCTCTCCGAAAATAGGATTTTATAGCGTCGGTTTCAGGGTCTGCGGGGCCACCAGGTGGGGACACACCACTTGGGCGCGCCTGGTGAGGGGGGGGGCGCCCTGGTGGGTTGTGCCCACCCAGGTCCCCCCTTCGATAGGTCTTGGCTCCAGAAGTTCTTATATATTATATAAACATTCCCTGCAAAGTTTTGTTCCATTCCAAGAACTTTTATTTCTGCACAAAAACAACACCATGGTAGTTCTGCTGAAAACAGTGTCAGTCCGAGGTTAGTTTCATTCAAATCATGCAAATTAGAGTCCAAAACAAGAGGAAAAGTGTTAGGAAAGTAGATATGTTGGAGAAGTACCAAGACTCCGGACTAAAAAAGAAGAAAAAAAGAAGAAAAAGAAAATAAAAAGGAAAAGGTGAGGCCAAAAAGAGCCCAAGAAAAAGAAAGAAAGAAATGAGAGAAGAAGATAGAAGGGGCATGCAAATACCACACTTGTGCTTCAAAGTAGCACTATGTTTTTAATATAGAGAGTCTCCTATGTTGTCACTTTCATATAATAGTGGGAATTTTTCATATAGAGTTACATGCACACCCACTTAGTTTTTAGGTTGAGCTTTCATACACTTATAGCTCTTAGTGCATTTTTTTCATGGCAGTCCCTAGTCCTCGCATTGATATCAATTGATGGGCATCTCCATGGCCCATTGGTTAGCCGCGTCGATGTAAGACTTTCTTACTTTTTTGTCTTCTCTATATTTACCCCTATATATCATCATACTCTATTCCACCCATAGTGCTATATCCATGGCTTGCACTCATGTATTGCGTGAGAGCTGAAAAAGCTGAAGCGAGTTAAAAAGTATGAACCAATTGCTTGGCTGACACCGGGGTAGTTCATGATAAATACTTTGTGTTAAGAAGATAGAGCATGGCAAGACTATATGATTTTGTAAGGATGGCATTCTTTAGCATTGATATTTTGAAAGACATGATTGTTTGTTGGGATGCTTGAGTATTGATGTCTTTATGTTAAATTATAGACTATTGATTTGAATCATCCATGTCTTAATATTCATGCCATGATTAGATATATGATCAAGATTATGCTAGGTAGCATTCCACATCACAAATTATCTTTTTTATCATTTACCTACTCGAGGACGAGCAGGAATTAAGCTTGGGGATGCTGATACTTCTCCGTCATATCTATAACTTTTGATTGTTTCATGCCAATATTATACAACTTTCACATACTTTTGGCAACAATTTATATGATTTATTGGACTAACATATTGATCCAGTGCCCGGTGCCAGTTCTTGTTTTTTGCATGTTTTTTTCTTTGCAGAATATCCATACCAAACGAAGTCCAAACGTGATAAAAATTTATGAAGAATTATTTTGGAATATTTGTGATTTTTGGGAGGTGGAATCAACACAAACGGGGGCCCACAGCCGCCACAAGACACCTGGATGTGCCATGCAGCCCAGGCGCGTGGTGTTGTGTTGTGCCCTCCTTGAACATCGGTTGGAGCTCTACTTCGGGCGCAAGGAAGCTTATATCCGAAAAAAATTGTGTTAAATCTCAGCGCAATCGGAGTTACGGATCTCCGGATATTTAAGAAACGGTTTTCGGCCAGATCTAGGGAATGTGAAACAGAAGAGAACAGAGAGGGAAATCCAATCTCAGAGGGGATCCCGCCCCTCCGCCGCCATGGAGGCAATGTACCAAAGGGGGAACTCTCCTCCCATCTAGGGGCGAGGCCAAGGAAGAAGAACAAGGAGGGGGTCTCTCTCTCCTGACGGCGCCGGAATGCGCGGACGGGGCAATCATCGTGTGACGGCGATCTACTCCAACAACTCAGTCATCTTCGCCAACATCTCCATCACCTTCCCCTGCCTATATTCAGTAGTCCACTCTCCCGCAACCCATTGTACCCTCTACTTGAACATGATGCTTTATGCTTCATACTATTATCCAATGATATGTTGCCATCCTATGATGTCTGAGTAGATTTTTGTTGTCCTATCAGAAATTGGTGAATTGCTATGGTTAGTTTAATTTTCTTGTGGTTATTTTTTTGTCCTTTGGTGCCCATCATATGAGCGCGTGTGTGGATCACACCATACGGTTAGTTCTATGTTGATAGGACTATGCATTGGAGGGCGAGGGTGACAGCAACTTCAGCCTAAACATAGAGATTGATACGTACGGGGTTGAAGGGGGGCCAATATATATCTTAATGCTATGGTTGGGTTTTAACTTATAAGTGCATAGAATTCTAAGTAAGAGATGACATGCTAGCAGTGGCCTCTCCCACATAAAAACTTGTTATCGGTCTAGTAACATAGTCAATTGCTAAGGGACAATTTCGCAAATCCTACCAACACTAATCCACACTTGTTTTACTAAACTTAATTGTTTATTTATTTAAACAACACCTAAATTTTATTTTCGCATTCTTTATTATCTTGCAAACCTATCCACACCAACAATGTACTAATAGTTTTATTCTTGTTCTAGGTAAAGCAAACATTAAGTGTGCGTAGAGTTGTATCGGTGGTTGATAGAACTTGAGGGAATATTTGTTCTGCCTTTAGCTCCTCGTTGGGTTCGACACTCTTATTTATTGAAAATTGCTACAAATGATCCCCTATACTTGTGGGTTATCAGCAAACGAGTCCAGATCCTAAAATATAAGCGGAAGTAGCTGGCCGGTAGTACCGCGACTGCCGCCGAAGCAAAAAAGAGACCAGAAGCTCAAAAACAAGTGGTAGTGTCCGCGGCACTAGATCGCAGAAGTTTCGCGCAAGTGGTACCACCGCTACCTAGGGTGGTACTACCACTAGTGAGCACTGCTACGTCTTGAGCTTGCGTTGGTTTTCCCCGAAGAGGAAGGGATGATGCAGCAGAGTAGCATAAGTATTTCCCTCAGTTTTTGAGAACCAAGGTATCAATCCAGTAGGAGGCCATGCTCAAGTCCCTCGTACCTGCACAACATGATAGCTACTCGCAACCAACGCAATTAGGGGTTGTCAAGCCCTTCACGGTCACTTACGAGAGTGAGATCTGATAGATAGAATATTTTTGGTATTTTTGATATAAAGATGCAAAGTAAAAGGTAAAGGCAAAGTAAATAGCAAAACAATATAAAAGTAATGGAGATTGATATGATGAGAATAGACCCGGGGGCCATAGGTTTCACTAGTGGCTTCTCTCAAGAGCATAAGTATTCTACGGTGGGTGAACAAATTACTGTTGAGCAATTGATAGAATTGTGCATAATTATGAGAATATCTAGGCATGATCATGTATATAGGCATCACGTCCGTGACAAGTAGATCGAAACGATTCTGCATCTACTACTATTACTCCACTCATCGACCGCTATCCAGCATGCATCTAGAGTATTAAGTTAAAAACAGAGTAACGCCTTAAGCAAGATGACATGATGTAGAGAGATAAATTCATGCAATATGAAATAAACCCCATCTTGTTATCCTCGATGGCAACGATACAATACGTGCCTTGCTGCCCCATCTGTCACTGGGTAAGGACACCGCAAGATCGAACCCAAAGCTAAGCACTTCTCCCATGGCAAGAACTACCAATCTAGTTGGCCAAACCAAACGGATAATTCGAAGAGACTTGCAAAGATAACCAATCATACATAAAAGAATTCAGAGAAGATTCAAATATTATTCATAGATAGACTTGATCATAAACCCACAATTCATCGGTCTCAACAAACACACCGCAAAAAGAAGATTACATCGAATAGATCTCCACAAGAGAGGGGGAGAACTTTGTATTGAGATTCAAAGAGAGAGAAGAAGCCATCTAGCTACTAACTATGGACCCGAAGGTCTGAGGTAAACTACTCACACTTCATCGGAGAGGCTATGATGATGTAGAAGCCCTCCGTGATGACGACCCTCTTCCGGCGGAGCTCCGGAACAGGCCCCAAGATGGGATCTCGTGGATACAGAAAGTTGCGGAGGTGGAATTAGG
>NW_024120068.1:0-27320 GCF_003073215.2 Triticum urartu
AAACTCGGTGGCGCCGGATAGAAAGAATCGGTATGACCGAGTTTGGCTTAGGGTTTAGGTCATATGTGGAAGTGGGAAAGTAGCTGAGGGTTTTGGAGCATATCACTAAGCACTTGAAGCAAGAGGCTCATTAAGCAACACCTCATCCCTCCTTGATAGTATTGGCTTTTCCTAAAGACTCAATGTGATCTTGGATCACTAAAATGTAAAATGATGAGTCTTGAGCTTGAAGCTTTAGCCAATCCTTTGTCCTTAGCATCTTGAAGGAGTTCCCACAACCTTTAGTCCATGCCACTCCATTGTTGAACTTATCTGAAACATGCTAGATCGAAATGTTAGTCCAACAAGAGATATGTTGTCATCAATTATCAAAACCACCTAGGGAGCACTTGTGCTTTCAGAGAAGACCGGGATAATCGGCGATGATGGCCACTTCTGTGCCGTCATAGCTCGTTTGGTAAAACACCCCGTTCGCGAGCACCGCGATTATATCTGGATCCTCTTCGAATCCGGGGTCGAGGTCCTGATTGTGACCCTCGAGCTGCGGGGCAGGACTGTAAAGCCCCTCGGAAATCTTTCGCCAGTGCTGTTGTGAATGTATGGGTTAGTGTTCCTTGAACATAGCTCAGGGAGTAGAATGAGTAGAGCATAGGAGTTGGGAACTTACCTAGCTAAGAGGACTATACATGGAATATCCTTCCCTGTGCTTTATGCATAGGAACTCCTCTTCCTCCCCTTTGAATAGTTCGGCCAATATTTTGGCCAGGACGGCAGGGGTGTCTGGACCCTTCCTGCCGCAGCGGGAGGCATCATCTTCCCCATTGTAGTGCCACATTGGAAGTCCTGTCTATTGGAGTGGCTGGACCCCCCACACTGTGGAGGTCGCCATTACTTCAACCATCGTGTATCCAGACTGGGCGAGCATCCTTATCTCGCTCAATAGTTGGGGAACCTCCGCATTATCTTCCTCCTCGAGGCTCTGAGGGCGCCAACTGTGACGTTTCTTCAAGGGAACACTTGTGAACTCAGGAACACCCCTCCAGGCTAGGTCTGGGAGTACGACGTCCTCGATGTAGAACCACTCGGAAGTCCACTCTTCAGACACCTTCTTCGGCGTGCCGAATAGGTATTCGGTCTCGACAATGCGCCATATTTCGGCTCTGCCCACTTCTAATATCGATCCCTCATGGTTACTCGGGACAAGGCAAAATAACTTTCTCCACAGTTCAAAATGGGCCTCACAACCCAGGAATAGTTCGCATGAAGCGACATAACCCGGAATGTGCAGGATGGAGGCTGGAGTAAAGTTATGGAACTGGAGGCCATAATATTCCAGAAGCCCTCGGAGGAATGGATGTATTGGAAATCTTGCTCCCCTTAGCATATAGGGGACGAAACACACTCATTCCTCCCGGATGGATTGGGGAAATCCTTTGCCTGGGTTTTGCCGTCAAGGGAGGCCAACCCTGCTCGAAAAGGGACCAGATCCGCAGGGGGGAGAAACCCCTGCATTTGCATCTTCACCAGCTGACCGTGGGATACGGAGCACCTCTCCAACATGTTCTTTCCTGGCAACCTTTGGGGATTTTCTCTGCGAGATGGTTGAATGGATCTAGGATCCAGTCTCCTTAAATAGACATTGTCCCTCACGCGGCCGGGGCGTTATGTGCAAAAATGCCCTGACCTCTCACATCCCTCGACACGTGGAAGCTGAAGTTGTTGATACACAGAAGCTGAAGGGTACAAACATTGAATGGAAGGTTGAATACACTACTTGGTGGTCATTGGTGGAGGAACCCGCCTTGCAATGTCGAAGACAATCTATGTAGCGAACACCTCACCATTGAAGACTGGTTTAGGGCCAACTGAGGGATTCCTGGAATAAGGGGTCCTCGGGCGTCCGGCTTGTTAACTATGGGCGGGACTGATGGGCTGTGAAGATACGAAGACCGAAGACTGGACCCGTGTCCGGATTGGACTCTCCTTGGCGTGGAAGGCAAGCTTGGAGACCAAATATGCAGATTCCTTTCTTTGTAACCGACCTTGTGTAGCCCTGGATCCTCCCGGTGTCTATATAAACCGGGGGAGATATTCATTACCACAGCCATACAAGCTAGACCTCTAGGGTTTAGTCATTACGATCTCGAGGTAGAACAACTCTTGTAATACTCATATTCATCAATATCAGTCACGCGGGACGTAGGGTATTACCTTCATAGAGAGGGCCCGAACCTGGGTAAACACCGTGTCCCCTGTCTCCTGTTACCATCGACCTTAGACGCACAGTTCGGGACCCCCTACCCGAGATCCGCTGGTTTTGACACCGACACTGAACTTGCCCTTTGTGGGAATTTGATCCGGAGAAGCACCAGACCTTGGAGAGACTCTTCGGAACCACACACGAAGATATCTGGAAGTTGCTCTTCAAGGGCAATGAGACCGCCGAAGACGGACGAGGACCGCGGGCACGATCTGGCCCATCCTGCCAGTGCGGTAAGTCTTTCGTGTTTCAAGGTGTATCCTCTACTTGCTTATTCAAGGAAGATACCTAAACTCCACTAGCAATTTTTTCAGGTATGGACAGAGAAAGTGGAGCGGATTAAATGTCCAGCTCCCCTGCCCGAGGAACCAACAATCCCTCTTCAGACGAAGATGTTGGTTCCGGCGCCTTACCAGGCGCAGGAGAAGAAGGCCAAGGAGGCCCGGGGTGGCCTCCATCGCAAAGGAGCTTCGGATGAGACCCCCTCCTCTGCCGCCGAAGACGCCGATGAGGACGAGGAGGAAAGCAGTTCTCCTCCTGAGGGGGGAAAGAAGAAGAGGGCGGCCTCCGCAAATATGGAAGCAGAGGCGTCCAAGAGGGGGAAGAGCTCCCTCATGGATAACTCCGCGTCGGATGTAGACAACAGCCCAGAGCCGCGCCGCCGAAACAAGCCCCTGGATGCATCGTGAGTGCTCAAAAAGACTCTGACTTATTCATGTATTCGGCCTCTTCAGTTCACAATTTTAATGCTTTAAATCATGCGCTTGTAGTAGGGCCCACGACAGCTCCCTGCGATCCTCATCAGGAGGTTCGCTGGATTCAAAGGCGATGGCCAGCGAGTCACCGCTGGCCGCTCAATCTTGCACAACTAGGGGCGACGACGAGGTGCTATCCAAAAGGACCTTGCTGGGCCAGGGAGTGGTTCAGGAGGCTGTCCGGGTGGCACCAGAGGGTGACCCTTCGGCCGCCGGACACCTGGGAGAGAGAACCCCCATGGAGACTAGCGATGGGGGCCGTGTCCAGTTCGGACCCGAGCCGAATACGGTTCTGGAGACCTATACGGCTCCGGAATCCGATAAGCAACCTCCTTCGAAAGAAGGGGGTGTGCCTATTCTGCCGGTGACCTCTGTCCAACCCGAGGCACCGGATAATCTGCTGGAAGCGTTGTGAGGCGCTTCCATTATGGAGGAACAACGTATCCTTATGGGTACGGTGGTTGAGAGGGTTCAGTCCGTCAAGAGTGGACTGACCGAAGCCTGCACCAGCCTGCTGGCATGCTTTGAGGTAAGCAGTGCGAGAAAGAAGGTCATAGTATACATAGTGTAGCCCCTGAGACACTATCCGGTGTTTGGAAATTAAAAGCCGGACAGAGGATCAAGTAATTTTCGCAGGAAACTAACTAAATATGTCTTATGAACACATGCGTCGCTACTGGCCGCCACCTCTCATGCCGCCGAGGTCTCTGGACTAAAGCGGAGTCTGGAGCGGGCCGAACAAGAGCTCGGCCTTGTGAAAAGGCAGCTGGAGGATAAGCAAGGTATGTGGATACTTGCCGTATATTTGGAAAGAATAAATGATGTATATTGATTGGTGTGCCATGATATTTGTAGGAGCAGCGACTAAGGTTGAAACCCTCAAGGAAGCGCTGTCGAGGTTGAGGAGAGGGCGCAGGAACAATCTATCCAGAAAAAGCATGAGGCCAGGGTTGGGGAGGTCCAGCAGGAGCTTCAGGAGCTTCAGGATGCTTTGAAGAAATATGAGTCCTTGGAGCGTCAGCATGCAGACCGAGAGTCCGAGCCTAAGAAGGCCCGCTAAAGCGCACAAGAGGCCTGAACCGAAGCCCAAGACGCCCTCCGTGAAATCCAAGAGGCCAAAAAGATCGCGATGGGTAAGGCTTATATTATGCTAAGAAAGTATGCGAAGAAGAGATATCTCTTACTGACCCAGATTTGGAATTCTCCAGGGGCGTTTGTGGATCTGCCGCGTAGCGTATCTGACGCTACTGAATTCTTCCGAGCTGAAGAGGGGTGCTCAACAGAGAAGCTGTTCTGGTCGCATTACCTTGCACCAGAACATCTGGTGCCCTTGAGCGACCAGCTAAAACAGTTGGTCAAACTGCATAGGGTGGCCGAACTGGCCATGAAGGACATGATAGTCTGGCTGTGGCCAGCCGAAACTATACCCAGCAGCTACTTCGGTCTCGTGAAGCGGCTAAGCAAACCTGCCTCGGCTTGTTGCCATCAAGCAGTCAGTTTGTATAGAAGGTGCGCGGATGGCCTTCGCCTGTGTCAAGATGCAGTGGGCAAAGATGAATGCTGCCATGGTTGCGACTAAAGGACCGCCCATGGGCAAGGAGTACCACACGCCCGAGCGATATATTAGCAAAGTCCTTGAGGGATCCTGCATTGTGGCAGAGCAGTGTACGAAGGATGTAATCTTCGAATGAATACTGTTTTATCATCTCGCCCTGTATTATAAAAACAAGTTTGGCTATGTAATATAATGTTTGCTTAATTTTTTACCTCCTGTGCGGCCGTGTTTATGAAATTTTGAGAGTTCGCTAGTCGTTGGCTTCAGCCCCCACGTAGGTAGTACGGGAGTGTTCGGGGTGGAATCTAAACACTCTTGATCCAATTTGTTTGGTCCTTGAAGGAGGTATTTAGCACAACGAACCAGCCAATCGAACTATGTGGCTTTATCACCCTCACTGAGCCATAGGAGTTCTACAATTAAGATTTTAGGCGCAGCCCCTAGTGTCCGAACTAGGGTACTATAATCACCTGATCGGGTAAAAAAACCGATTCCTCACATAATGCGGAAAAAATCGCTAAAGATTTGAACCCTACGAAGAGCTGACCGGCTCTCGTCGCATCATGACAGTCAGTTTTCGGCTTGCTCTACTGAGGTGCTCATCCGGATGAACCAGGACACAATCACAGTAGTTCTCCCGTTACTACCCTAGCCGATATAGCGGAACGTAAGGTAGTAAGCACAGGATCAGGGCAACCCAACTATTGACCAAAGACATGATTCGGAGCCTATGCATATAATGCTAAATTCGGGGTGCCGAACTGTGTTGTAGAAAGTGTTCAGACTTTGTTGTCGTATTATGGGTCGTGATGAAGCCCCTGGTAGATTAAAGCATACCAAAGTGTACGGTTGCAACGTTGAGAAAATCATCAAAGAAAAAGGAAAAAGGGTAGGAAGCCAGTGCCGCAGAAGTTGGCCCGCAAGCTATTTCCATAATAGTTTGATTAATACGTCAAAGTGTATTCATACATGTGGTGCATAAGAAACTGGGCTATTTAACATGCCCTAACCAAGGGACAGCTGCGTGCGGGTCCGAAGGCAGGTAGAGTGATCGTTAAAGAAACCATCTAAGAATTCCCTTGTACGCCAGTGTTTCTTGCCATCTTGGTGTATCCATCCTGCCGAGAGCACTGATGATTAGGTCGTCAGAAGAAACCTCCAGAAAAAAGGACTTGAAAAGGATAAAAAGGAAAAATGGAAAGTATGTGTGTCCAGGAGTGGTCGAGCCGTATTATGGATCACAAGATAGTTATGCCTCCGTCTATGCCCATGGTATTTTGAGTGCGTATTTATGTACGCACAGTACTAATGCCGCTTCTTGGTTGGGACGGGGATGGAGGACGAGTTGCTAGTCGAGCTCTTGACGAGCTGGGTTGTCCTGCTGCAGAGTAGTCCGGACTCGTTTGACAGTGTTCAGGAGTTCGGCCAACGAAATAAGGTTCTGCTTGAAGAGGTCGCTCTGTACTTCTGTTGCTAACGCGGCCATGTGCTCCTCGGTACAAAGGGAGCGCTCCGTGTTCCCATTGACTGTTATGACGCTGCGTGAACCTGGCATCTTGAGCTTAAGATAAGCGTAGTGTGGCCCCGCGTTGAAGTGTGCAAATGCGGTCCGTCCGATCAGTGCGTGATAGACGGTGCGAAAGGGGACAATATCGAAGATCAGCTCTTCACTTCGGAAATTGTCCGGAGATCCGAAGACAACCTCTAGTGTGATTGAGCCCGTACAGCGGGCCTACACCTGGTATGACTCCTTTAAAGGTAGACTTTGTGGGCTTAATTCTTGATGGATTAATGCCCATTTTGCGCACTGTATCCTGATAGAGCAGGTTCAGGCTGCTACCACCATCCATGAGGACTCGCGTGAGGTGAAATCCATCAATGATTGGGTCGAGGACCAGTGCAGCTGAACCACCATGACGGATACTGGTCGGATGGTCCCTGCGATCAAAAGTGATCGGGCAGGAAGACCATGGGTTGAACTTTGGGGCGACTGGCTCCATCATGTAGACGTCCCTGAGCGCGCACTTGCGTTCCCTCTTGGGGATGTGGGTAGCGTATATCATGTTTACCATTTTAACTTGGGGGGAAACTTCTTCTGTCCCCCTGTGTTCGGTGGCCGGGGCTCCTCGTCATCGTCTTCGCTTTTCGATCCCTTCTCGTTGTTCTTAACATTTAACTTGCCGGCCTGTTTAAAAACCCAACAGTCTCTGTTGTTGTGATTGGCTAGTTTCTCAGGAGTGCCGTGGATCTGGCATGGGCGATCGAGTATGCGGTCCAAGCTGGATGGGCCCGAATTGTTCCTTTTGAACGACTTCTTCCGCTGGCCGGACTTGGAGCCGTTGAATCCGGCATTGACTGCCGTGTCGTCTGTATTATCACCGTTGTTTCGACGCTCGTGTCTGTTGCGTCGGGGCTTGCCGTTGCTATTCTTGGCTTCCGCAGTGCCAGGTTCGCTTGCCCTATTATTGTTACGAGCTAGCCATCTATCTTCACCCGCACAAAAGCGGGTCATAAGTTCCCTAAGGGATGCCATGGACTTCGGCTTCTCTTGGCCGAGGTGTCGGGCGAGCCATTCGTCCTGGATGTTGTGTTTGAAGGCTGCCAAGGCTTCGGCATCCGGACAGTCGATGATCTGGTTCTTTTTAGTTAAGAACCTAGTCCAGAGTTTCCTGGTCGACTCTCCGGGCTGTTGAATTATGTGACTTAAGTCATCGGCATCCGGAGGTCGAACATATGTACCTTGGAAGTTGTCCATGAAGGCTTCTTCCAAGTCCTCCCAGCTGCCAATGGAATTTTCGGGCAGGCTGTTCATCCAGTGCCGGGCTGGCCCTTTGAGTTTTAGGGGGAGGCATTTCATGGCATGATGGTCATTGCCGCGGGCCATATGAATATGGAGAATGAAGTCTTCAATCCATACCGCGGGGTATGTGGTTCCATTGTATGATTTGATATTCACGGGTTTGAACCCCTTTGGGAATTCATGTTCCATGACTTCATCAGTGAAACAGAGAGGGTGTGCGGCACCTCTATATCGAGTCAGTTCATGAAGTAGTTCGGATGGAGTCCATCTGTGGCTTTCGGCTCAGACGTAATTGTACTTGCCATGTTCGGCTTGATAGCCGTCGTTGTGCATTGAGGCACGCCCTCGTGATCCGTAGATCGATCTGGCCGGACCTATTTTATTCTTCAGGCCCTACCGGAGATCATACATGTCTCCCTAAGCAGTTTTGTCTCTGCCTTTACGACGAGGTAAGGCGGGCTGGTGTTCGTGTTGCCGCTTTGTCCCGGCCACGTGGAGGTCGGTCAGCCGCATTGTGCGCTGATGGCACGGGCTCCAGCGCCTCGTCATCGAATTGAGGTAGTAATTTGCGCTTCGGGTAACTTTTGAGTGGTCGCTTGAGGACGTATTCTTCGGCTTCGAGGACATTAGTCCATCTATCATTGAGGAGATTGATGAGGACATGACTACCTTGGATACGACCAAAAATATTGCATACATGCATATTTGTCAGGTGATTTCTAGTGCAAACTATTCAATAATCTATTTATGTTATCCAGAACAAAAATACTCCACACACTTTTGTGTTTTGTCTAATTGTAGGTGTATGGGACATTTGTACAATCCACATATGAAGATAAGGGAAAAATAGAAGTTTAGGTTCTGTTCAAAAAGTCCTCTGATGTCACTTTTGGGCCAAGAGAAGATAAAGTCCAAGTCTCTCACGTTCCGGATTCAGATTTGGATTGCACAGACATACCTGACTCAAAACTTCAACAACTTTTTCATACGGACTCCAAATTGGGTGATTTGTTTTTTGTCGGAAAGTAGATTTCATGCTCTTTCCAACCCAATTGGAATCACCTTCAAATTCGTCCGGAGCATTGAGATATCGACGAAACAATCTGATGTTGTAGCAGAATCTGAGTCAAACAACAAGTCCAAAGGTGTTGCACCACCTCCACTTGGGCCCACGAGCCTTGTACGACTTAGGGTTAGTTTTAGGTTGCCTTGGGACGTCCTCCGACCACCTTGGCCGCCACCCCTTTCTCCTATATAAGTAGATCCATCTAGTAGCTTTTTCCGGGGAATTTGTTTAGTTAAAAGATAGCCATTGCTACTTCGCGCACTTCGTTTGTGTCCAACGACCAGACCAGGACCGCTTACGAATCCCCACCTTTATCAATACTTCATCTATATTCGCAATATTGAGATTGCATTATCATATTCTTGCTTGTTTTTTTCGATTGCGTGCAGGAATAGACCTTCGTGGTCAGGCTGATCGTGCTTCCAGCACCGTCAGTAACCGTGGTTTAGCGATTGCTAAGGCGCAACGTCGTTCACGTTTGTAGTCGGATCATCAAAGTCGTCTCCGCCAAATTGATAGTTATCATCTCATCGAAAGATCAGGACACCCCGCCTCTATCAAGTGGTATCAGTTTTCAGGTTGCTCGGTGATAATTTTTAGTTTTCCTAGATTAGATTTATTTTCTTACCTATTGTCCACAAAAAGGCAACAAAAAAGTTAGATCTATTCATCCTTTGTCCAAGCCAGTTTGAGTCTTTGCAATTTTCTTTCATTGCTTGCATAGTTGAATTATCGATTGCATCATCGTGTCGAGTTGCTGGTCTTAGTGTCTAGATCGTTTAGAGTTTCGAGTTCTGTTCACATGAGCCACGCCGCCGCTGCATCGTTATCCCTTCCGCTATCCACCACCCATCCATCAATTTCCATCATGTGCCACCCACCGTTCATTGTCATAATTATAGTTGAGATCGTTTACATGTTCGCTTGATCCAATCTGCATCTTATCTAGTTTGTTTTGGAAAGAGGGAGAGAGAGAAAAAGAGAGAAAAAACGAGAGAAAAAAGTCAGAGAAAAAAAATAGAGAAATAAAAAGAAAAAAAGTGTGAGGAAAAAAAAGAGAGAAAAAACAAAATTCAGATCTATCTAGACTCAATCTCGTAGTTGAATTCGGATTGGAATCTGTTTTGTGTACTGTTCAGTAAAATAGGCATAACTTGCTCATACGAAGTCCATTTTGACTCCGCGAGTACTCAAATAAAAGCTAGCGACAAGCCGCATCTAAATAGTTTCAGAAGCTAGTTTAATATTTCGCACCTCAAAATCGGCTTCTAAATAGGTCTTTTTGCCCTCCGAAGTTCATGAGCACACCTTATTCCTGTTTTTCAAGCCAGTTTTAGAATTTTTTGACTCCTCATATCAACTCGGAATTGAGTGATTCCTTCTGCATTTGAAAGTTTGAGTCAATATCATTCTTGAAAAAAATTATCAAAAAATTGACACAAACTTTTCCAGAGGAAAGTTGGAGAGAAAGTTGTTGATATATCCTGCTTGGCTGTTGTTTCACATCATTATCTTTACGGCTATTGTGATCTTCACTTATATTTTGCTGTCCAGAGCTACCTCATATCCTTTATTGATGCTAGTTGTGCTACGACATGAACTCATTAGTGTTCTAGGCTCACGTCGCTAGTACGGTCTATCCTAGGACCAGCATAGTACCGTCGTTGAGCGTTTATTCAACATTGCATCTCTGAATTGATTATTGCTAATCTTTTGCTACCATATATAGCCAACCCAGCTCCACATATTTCTACACCGTGTATACATACGTTCCCCTAGCAATCGCTTTACTGAATCTTCAGAGTTATTTGCCACCGCCGGTTGCCGATCACCACCTGCTGCATGGTAAGAACTTGTAAGATATTGAGATTTGCTATACTATGAGCGTTTTACCACCACTTCCAAGTAGTTCATAGGAACATTTTTTTTGGATTCTGTTTCTTGTTTCTACTAATCATGACAAGATCCAGAGTGAATTCATGGGCTTTTTCGATCGTGGGAGACGTGCCACCACCTTTGCAAATACCACAACCGTCACAAGAGGTGCACAAACATCCAAATGCACATGACCAGGTTAATGTATCTATACCACCATTTAATGGACGTTTTATACCTGCTTTATATATTGAATGGGAGTTCAACATAAAAAATATATTTGCTTCCCATAATTTTGATGAACATAAAAAGGTTAAGGTTGCGGTTGGTTCTTTCACTGGTTATGCTTTGGTTTGGTGGAGTGAATATTGTCGGTTACACCCTGATTATATACCTACTACTTGGGATGATTTGAAACTTTCCATGCGACATACTTTCGTTCCCGTTTATTATACTCATGACATGATTAAGAAGTTGCAACATTTAAAACAAGGTAGTGACATTGTGACAAAATATTATGATGATTTACAAACTACCTTGTTGCATTCCTCTTTAGAAGAAACTGAAGATGGCTTTATGGATAGATTTTGGGGAGTATTAAACCGTCATATTCAAGAGATATTAATTCATGAAGAGTGGTATCCTACAGACCATTTGTTTCGTCTTGCTTGCAAAGCTGAACAGGAAATAAAACGACGTGTTGCCCACGAGGAGAACAAGCGCACGGTGAACAATCTAAGAGTTGATATGATTGTTGCTTCAACTACTAGGCATACTATGACAACCACATCCGTTTTTGTGAGGACTACATCACCTCCACCATGTGACACATCGCCCCCGAGAGTCGCTACATCATCCGAGTTGATCATAAGAGGTAATGACAAAGGTACTGATCTTCCATATCTACATGAGAATGATGAATGCCTTGTCAATTTGAATGCACCATCTCATGAGCTACCCACCACTTTGATTGTACCACCTATTTTAGAGGACTATGTTGATAATTTGACTTTGCCATGTGATCAAACAACTGAAATACCAACAATTTTGAATGCACCCATTGAATTAACTGTTGATGCAAAAGAACCAATGTTTAATCATTTTGATATGGCCTCTAATCTTGGTGATGATTCTGTATCCAATGACTTATTGCATGTTTACTTATTTAAGCATGTTGTCGCATGTAAATTTGATGCAAGTAAGATTTATTCACCAATGTTGGGATGGTTTAATGATGAATATTGTCAATCTTTTGATATGAATAAGAGCTTCACTTATATTTGCAGACTGAGTTGCAATATTTTCATGCCTTCTACTTATGATAATATTTTGGCTTTATATTTTATGATCGATGAAAGTTACTCATGCATACATGTGTCATATGTGCAAAAATCAAGGGAAGTAAAAAATGGATGACATATACATATACAACATATACACCTTATCTCTTTTGTTAGCCACATTTCAGATTAAGCAACGCCGAGGACGGATTTGTTTTCAAGAAGGGGAGGATGATGAGGACATGACTACCTTGGATACGACCAAAAATATTGCATACATGCATATTTGTCAGGTGATTTCTAGTACAAACTATTCAATAATCTATTTATGTTATCTAGAACAAAAATACTTCACACACTTTTGTGTTTTGTCTAATTGCAGGTGTATGGGACATTTGTACAATCCACATATGATGATTAGGGAAAAATAGAAGTTTAGGTGCTGTTCAAAAAGTCCTCTCACGTCACTTTTGGGCCAAGAGAAGATACAGTCCAAGTCTCTCACGTTATGCATTCAGATTCGGACTGCACAGACATACCTGACTCAAAACGTCAACAACATTTTCATACGGACTCCAAATTGGGTGATTCTTTTTTTGTTGGAAAGTAGATTTCATGCTCTTTCCAACCCACTTGGAATCACTTTCAAATTCGTCCGGAGCATTGAGATACCGACGAAACAATCTGACGATGCAGCAGAATCCGAGTCAAACAATAAGTCCAAAGGTGTTGCACCACCTCCACTTGGGCCCATGAGCCTTGTACGACCTAGGGTTAGTTTTAGGCTTCCTTGGGACGTCCTCCAACCACCTTGGCCGCCACCCCTTGCTCCTATATAAGTAGATCCATCTAGTAGCTTTTTTCGGGGGATTTGTTTAGTTAAAAGTTAGCCATTGCAACTTCGCGTACTTTGTTTGTGTCCAACGACCAGACCAAGACCGCTTACGGATCCCCACCTTTATCAATACTTCATCTAGATTCAAAATATTTAGATTGCATTATCATATTCTTGCTTGTTCTTTGATTGCCTGCAGGAATAGACCTTCATGGTCAGGCTGATCGTGCTTCCAGCATCGTCAGTAACCTCGGGAGATTGGTTTAGCGATTGCTAAGGTGCAACGTCGTGCACGTTTGTAGTCGGATCGTCAAAGTCGTCTCCACCAAATCGATAGTTATCATCTCATCGAAAGATCGGGACACCCCGCCTCTTTCACAGATCTTGATCAGCTTGAAGCTGTTGCTGCTTCTTTTTCTGGCTCCTTGCAGTGGCTATCAGCCGGCGCTTGAAGCGCTCCTGCTCGAGAAGCTCCTCAGGCACGATGAAATCCTTGGTGTTGAGGCTTGCCTCGTCCTCGAAGAGTGGAAGGTAATTAATGTCCTCCGAGTCTTCGTGTACGGCCTGTTCGTCAGGGCGGACTTGCCCATCTTCCCGTTCGTCTTGTTCGGAAGTTGGCTGAACGGGGTCTTCATTGTCTTCAGCACCGTCCGGAGTGTTATCTTCTCCTGTGCCGGCGTTGCTGTCTTTGCTGCGGCGTGACTTAGATCGGCGCCGCTGACATGGGCTCTTTGGTTGTATCTTGGGAGGTTTATCCTCAACCGGATCTTCCTTGTCATCGCTGCTATTCTCTTTTGGTGCATCCAACATGTATACGTCATACGAGGAAGTGGCCGTCCAGCGTCCGGTAAACGGCGGGTTTTGGGCCTCTTCTTCTCCGGCATCGTCCTCCATACCATCGATGTCGTCGGAGCCGTAATCGAGCATGTCAGTTAGGTCTTCGACAGTGGCTATTAAGTGGGCGGGGGCAGCGAAATTCTCCGTCATCGGCCTCCAGTTCAAACCGGATATAGTTCGGCTGTGAGTCTCCGGCTAGGGAGAGTGTTTTTAATGAGTTTAGCACGTCGCCTAAAGGTGAGTGCCGGAAGATGTCCGCGAAGCTAAATTCAACGATCGACGCCCGATCAAGCTCGTCGTGCGCGGGCACACATGCCTCGGAACCTGTAGCTGGAAACGTGTCCGAGGTTCTGGCAACACAGATCTCACTTGATGTTGGGCCTGTGTGCGGATCCAATGCCGCTGAGTCTGCGGCCTCCATGGCGGGGCTGAGCCTCTCGTCCTTGGATGGCGTGATCTGCTCCAGATCTAGGGCCGGAGCGGTCGTAGGTTCCAGCTCTTGGGTGTGGTTTGATGACAGATTTAAGTCATGTCCATCGTGGTGATAGGGAGCGGCTACGGCCGCGGTCTCGAATCCGTCAAAGATCATGTCTCCGCGGATGTCCACGAGATAGTTCAAGCTTCCAAATCTGATCTGATGGCCAGGGGCATAGCTATCGATCTGCTCTAGATGGCCAAGCGAGTTAGCTCGCAGTGCGAAGCCACCAAACATGAAGATCTGTCCGGGGAGGAAGGTTTCTCCCTGGACAATGTTGTTGTGGATGATTGACGGGGCCATCGAACCTCTTGGCGGCGACACAGCGGAACTCCCAATGAAAGCACCAATGTCGGTGTCAAAATCGGCAGATCTCGGGTAGGGGGTCCCGAACTATGCATCTGAGGTTGATGGTAATAGGAGACGGGGAACACAATGTTTACCCAGGTTCGTGCCCTCTCGATGGAGGTAAAACCCTACGTCCTGCTAGATTAATATTGATGAGTATGGGGGTTACAAGAGTTGATCTACCACAAGATCGTAATGGCTAAAACCCTAGAAGTCTAGCCTATCCGATTATCCTTGTTCTTACGGACTAAGCCCTCCCGTTTATATAGACACCGGAGGGGACTAAGGTTATACAAAGTCGGTTACATAGAAAGGAAATAGTATATCCGGCTGCCTGGCTTGCCATCCACGCAAAAAAGAGTCCTATCCGGACACGGGAGAAAGTCTTCCATCTTGTATCTTCATGGCCCAATAATCCGTCCCATGTCCAACAGGCCGAACACCCGATGACCCCTTAGTCCAGGACTCCCTCACCCACACACAAAAAGAGAGATAGAGATAGAGGGAGAGGGACCAACAAGGTTTGTGTTTGGATGCGTGCGATAGAATTGAAGATTGTCGGCGAGAGAGAGAGCAGGAGTCCGGGAGAGGGGGAGGTCGCGTTTTATGCATCAAAGACGGATATAAAGTATGTTTTGATATAACTTTGCATTCAAATATTTAAATTGGAGAACATGTTGTCTGCAATCCACACATGAATGGAGAGATGCGTATCAAACAAGTTCATTAATTTGACTTTCAACATATTCATGGAGTACTATAATACTGTACAACATGCTACTCGATTGAGGTGTTCAATTTTGGATTTAGTTCACTATTTTAACCTAGTGAACGAGCTATTTCATTGAATAGAGATATTTCATTTTTGGTTTGATTCACGTTTTTGAGTGGGTCAACTATGATGAGGACATCAATACCATTGTTACACCCACATCCCCTGCTGCTATACATACTATACCAATTACTAGAGCTCACGCACGCCAACTAAATTATCACGTAGTTTCGTTTCTTGGTAATGATTCTGATGTTCATGAGAATATGATGCTGCCTAAATTGGATACATTTGTTTTGCTTACAAATGAAGGGCCTGGCATGGATAAGAGGGATGAACACTGGAGCAAGACCAAGCATGCAGATGATGGCATGCGCAAGGGGATCCAGAACGGAGTTACAAGTGATGATTTCAGGACTTTGAAGCCACCATAAGGAGTGCATGAAGCCTTGGACGAAATATACGAGATGCCACTTCATAAATTTCGTCCAGAGGCTATTCTAGGTGCTGCGTCACCTTATTATTGGGCCAGGCCCATGTATTTTCGAAATACTTAAGTATAGGCTGTTTTTAGAGTCCGTATATGTGGGGAAACAAGAGTTAGGGTTGGTTTCGGACCCCTCCTCCAAAGGCCATGAAATTCCCCCCTCTTCCTCCATATATAGAGCCCTTAGGGCGACATTTAGACTTTGGCTTTTGTTTAGAATAAAAGTTCGCCATAGCTGCAACTTCGCGTACTTCGTTTGTGTTCAACGACCAGACCAAGACGTCACAGAACCCCACCTTCATCAATAAAGCTTTCCTCTTATATTCGCAATATCTAGATTGCAATTTCAATTTCTTACTTGTTCTTTGTTGCTTGCAGGAAATAGACCCTTGTGGTCAGGTTGATCGTGCTCCGGCGTGGTCAATAACCTCTCGGAGTTGGTTTAGCGATTGCTAAGGCGCGATGTCCTCGCACGTTCATAGTCGGATCGTCAAAGTCGACTTCCACCAAAATGATAGCCACCATCTCATCGAAAGATCGTTCCCCTCGCCTCTATCAAACTATTTTTCATATAGTAAATCGTTAGCAACGAGCATGTAAAAACACATTAGTCCCGAGCATCATCTCTCGATCTAAAAAAGAAGTGGCAAGCTAATATTTCAAAATTTGATACGAATCGACTTGGTAAGGTAGACGTGGATGCTCGTTCTCCCAAAATTTGAACGAACTGCAAAACACCCTCTACTCGGTGGAATTCGCCCGAGCAAATAAATGGGAGACGTGAAATTACCGGCCTATGTGGGACACGCATCAATTGGCCCATTGTACATCGAGGGTAGGTTTGTAACTTCATCCAAGCGTGCCTTCTCCTCGGCTGAAATGACATGTGCCGAATAATTCATAAACCATGGGAGGCAAAACACCCTCTCCCCGCCCGAAATCGCTCGCGCCAACTATTTCAAAACACGCCCTCCTCACCCGAAATCGCTCGTGCCAACTATTTTAGAACACGCCCTCCTCGCCCGAAATAGCTCGCGCCCACTATTTTAAAACATGCCCTCCTAGCCCAAAATCAGTCACGCCCACTACTCCAAAACACGCCCTCCAAACCCAAAATCTCTCGCGCCCACTATTTGGGAGAAGCAAAGTTACTCTACTATCCCCGACCCTTAGTACACAAACCCAAGCCCAGAAGCCTAAATGCAGGGGTAGAACTGTAACCCCCCCCCCACACACACACACACACATTTTAGACAAATGCGTTCGTAAGACATGGTTACCCCTCCCAATTCCCCATTCATACCTCGTGGGCGCCAAATCACCTTCTCCCCGAAAGCTCCCTTCTCCCCAGCTGCGAAACCTCAGCCCCTCCTCCATGGCGCCCCCACTGCACCAGATTCACCCCTGCCCTCCTCCCCTATGCCGGAGACACTGTTTGTTTGCCGTCGTGCACTGGGTCGTGTGCCTCATACTCCGTGCTGCCAGAGCAGCCTGGACAACGTCCACGTGAACCGTACCAGAGACAATTCACCCCTACCGTTGTGCACGGCACCGGAGCGGCTCCAACTTCAAGTGCGTCCAGGCCCCGGTGCTGCTTCCCTATAGCCATCGACCATCACGACATCTCTGTTTTCCCGCTGTCGGTAGCCACCGCAACCGTGCCGACTTCACTGACTCGGCAGCTGGAGCTGCCTACTTCACTAGGCCGCAAGATAGGTCGTACCCTCATCTCAAATCACTTTATTTAGGCGTTAGTTGTCTGAATTTTTATTCTGGGCCAATCGATTCCCAGTGGGAAGCAGCACCCCTCGAGGCGGCGGAGCTCCTAGGCTGTCGGTTGCTTGGTGTCTAACGTAAGGGTGCGGGGGCACAAGTTCGCCTCGAAAGTAGCACTTAGATGATCTTAGTGTTGCGTGGGTAGAAGGTCTTGCCGCCGCCTTATTTGGATGGCGACGAGTCTTTGTGGATTGTCCAGGGGCGGCGCAACCACGGCAGTGCGGTGGGGCAGGGAGCGGGGTTTTGGTCGGAGCTCTCGCGGACACAGACGGCGGAGGCAGGCTGCTCTGCTGGTGGTCGCTGGCTCTTCGGGGAAGATTCTGAACAATGTCAGCCGGGAGGCACAAGACGACCATCAAGCCATCTGGCATAGTTCGGAGAATACCAAAATAAAATAAAATCATGTGAGCCCAATTTACTCTTCATTCAATAGACGTGTGACCACTTTCGTACCTTACTATTGATCTCTTAGGGTATTTCTTCAGATCAGAGATGTGTCGTTCTTAATATTAAGAGTTTTCTGCATCTTCAGCCACGCCGTCTTCTGACCCACCTCAGCTGCTCCAACAAGGGAAGCATACACCAGAAGGGAGATATAGTCCCCACTCAACAATTCCCTGCATCGAATGCGCGTGCCCGACATGGACAGCCACAACAACTGCAGGGCCATCGACAAGTCAACACATGATGCTCACTCTTATGGATGGCAGCCAGATAGGTTGCACCTTCATCTTACTTGTGTTCAACATTTATGGCTTTGTTATTCATCCAAGCATGGAAAATAGATTATCACATTCCACTGTATATTCATGTTGATCTCCTACAGGTCTTGTTTAGGAGTTAACGCTATTCCATAGTTCAGCTAAGAGACTTGTTCTTTAGGTAACACTGTTCCATAGTTATCATCCATCAGCCAATGCTATCCCACAGGCTGGTGATTATAGTATAATAGCACTTCTAGTATTATCTATGTTGTTCTTTAGTACTTTTGTGTGCCATCTAGTTAATCTTGAGTACAAATGACACATATTCTGTAGCTTTCATTTGTGTTCTTCCTTTAGTTTTTGAGACCTATTGCTGCGAGTTAACACCAGTCCTACTATTTATGTCGTTATGTCATCTCCTAGAGGCACTCATTACATAAATCTAAGTGCTAGTTGTCTTCCATACATGTCAGATATAATTGCACACACTGATTTATCCACAAGAACCTCACGGAGCAATGTAACGGCCAACAAACTTGACGTTAATGATACCCAATATGATGGAACATGTAAAGACAGTTCTTTAGAAGACTTGTAGAAAGATGATGAATCCTATTCACCCCACAAGGTCATTGCTCTAACTTGGCCCGTGATATGGGTACAACATGCACATAATGTCCTGGAGTGCACCTACTCTGTTGAAATGCCATGTGCTTAGCCTGCTAATCATGCATACAAACATGTCATGCCTTCCTGTTTTTTAGTACCTATTCCATTCATGATAACATGTTTTCAAATTCAAGTACTGTCATTCTACTCTATCGTAATGCCATCTGCTTAGTTTGGACATCATGCTTCTGAATATCTTATGCATTGTTATTCATCAGTATGTACTTTATCTGTCTACCATACCATGTTTTTTACATTGAAGGATGTTCTAGTGGTTTGTTGCAATGTCAACTAAGTTTCCCAATCATACACGCATATTTTGCCTTAGTGTTTTTCTGTATGTATTCCGCTAACATACAGTTTTACGTTCAACTAGTGTATTTTTTACACTATTGTCCTGTCATATCCCTAGCTCTTACATCATACTCCCTCCGTCTAGATTACATGTTGCAGAAATGGATAAAAATGGATGTATCTAGAACTGAAATATGCCTAGACCCATCCATTTATTTCCGGATGGAGGGAATACATGTCAATATGTCATGCCTTTCTATTCTTCAGTACCTATTCCATCTCTCTACTGTAGCATGTTTTATACATGAAGCACCATTCTTCTATATAAGGCATGCAGGGGGAAGACGGCTATGTTAGAATCTCAAGGTTTACAAAAAAGGTCTTTGCAAAAGACCCAAACACCAAGAGATAGTAAACCAACTATAGTTTTCATAGATACTTCTCCAGCACAAAGAAACCCAACTCCAACTGATAATAAACAGATTCTAGTGGCCAAAGAACTAGTCCGCTCCAGTCTAGCAAAAATATGTCAACTCCATTCTTAGAAGCGTGTGTGTATCCTGGCATCATGAAATTTATAGCATTCTGATCATATTTTCTACATGTTTCTTACCATCCCTCTTTTAGAAAATAAGTTTAAAGGATAAAAGACTTTCTGCACTGGGTTCGTATTGGAGAAAAGTATCTTGCAGGAATTCTTTGTGCTCCAATGCTGCTGTAAGTACCTGTTGTATATCACTATATTTTTACATCAGCATGTATTTTGTTAATCGGCGTGAATCCAACCTTGATCTGATCTAAATTTAGTTGTAGCAAAATGTATGATTAAAGGCCACAATGTTGATTTTTGTAAGGAAAACTGCTAGGGAAAACTACCTGGTAGTTCTGCATATTGAGCTGCATGAGACTATCTCGTATCATGCACATTACTGAATTGTAGTGCTGCTTTGGTTTCCCATTCATGCATTGTGTCAATGTTGCTTTCATATTACCTTACCAGGCTGATGATAGTTGTGCCATATTATGTTAATTTGGTGTAGGCTTGTGCGGTCTGGTTGCCCAAACGTTCGTTGTGTCAATGTTGCTTTCCTATTATCTGACCTGGCCAATGATAGCAATGCTAGTGTGCTAATTTGGTGCAGTCTGCTGAAGATAAGAAGACAAAATCTGGAAACAGCAAGGCAAGCCCATTGTTTCTTTCCAATAAATCTAGGCGAGGTAATATGGCAATAACTCTTGATTAATCCATTCGGTTCCGCTCCTAATTTATGTTATGATGTAGTGGTCGAGACACTCTCCACTATCAATAATACAAGCCTGCCACAATCGCATCTGAATCTGTTCAGTTTCCTATCTTGAATGCAACGGAAAAAATGTATGTTTGTAAAGCAATTACTGGCTGAAGCAATGATGGAAATGGTGGATGAATCAGAGGTGCACATTCTTGCGCAACAACAACTGATCAATGTTTTCAGAGACAGTGTAGCAAAGTAGGAAGAGCTTGCCCACATGCTTATGGGCATCATTCGCGCTGAGGTTGCAAATTGTGAAGTTGTAGATCGTTAGGTTCTGTTCATTTAATTGCACTGGCATCAATCTTTGATTGCCCAGTGGATGTAACACTGGTGCGCGTCTGTCCTAAACAACTGGTTTTAACCCCTTTCCGCGATGGCATTTGGAACCGTCGCCAAGTGAGTGTGTGCGATAGGGTGTCCATCCCACATGACCCAGAATTCATCGGGGATAGGCCCTCCTGGGACCCAGGCTGGGGCCATGTGCGATCGGGCGAGGCATCGAAACCCAATCATTTCGATAGGTATGTACATCCCACATGGTAATCCGGGAAAATCATTTCCGTAGGTATGTACATCCCACACGGTAATACGAGAAAATCATTTCCGTAGGTTTGTACATCCCACAAGGTAATCCGAGAAAATCATTTCCGTAGGTATGTACATCCCACACGGTGAATCCCAGAAAAACATTTCTGTTCGTATGTATATCACACACAGTCAATCCAAGGAATATGTTTCCGTTCTTATGTACATCCCACACAGTCAATCCAGGGAAAACGTTTCCGTTCGGACATACATCCCACACAGTTTTATGTGTAGGCTCATGTCTCAAACATGTAACTATCACACACGGTCTTCCTTGGTAAACTGTTTTCTTTTATAAACTATATCACACACGGTGATGAAGAAAACTGTGTGGAATTGGGCTATCCATCGCAAGCGCTTTTACTACTAGAACCGTTTGCAATGATCCATGACACATTTAGCGGGTTTAGTAGTTTACAATTAATAATTCTAGTATTACGCAAATTCACATTTCATATCGAACAACTGTTTGCCAATTCCATATCAGGCACATAAATATATTATAACATCACAGTACGGTAGCTACATGAAAATAGCACAGTACAACATATAGCTAGTTCAACTTCATGAGAGCAATATATTCATTTCCCTAATCGAGATCATCCAGGCTCGTCTTATCCACCTCTACTTTCAGTTCAGTAAGAACCCATTTTGCACGGGCCAACTAGGAAAGTGCCTCCTCCTTCGCCAACACCATCTTAGCAAAGTCTGATTTAAAAAATCCGAGCTCATTCTCCACATTCAACTTTTTATCTCGCATCTTGAAATATGATTCGGTGTTGACAAGACTTTCTCTAAGCCTACATGTGTTCTCTTCCTCATACATGCTCCAGAGCTTTGTTAGGCACATCTTCAAAGACTGTGGCCACTCTTGATCAACCCACTCCAAGTAAGAACACTTCCATTCATCCTATAATATTTAAAACTAGATCCGTAACAATTGTAGGGGAAATGGGTTTATAGAAACATAGAAAATCACCAATTCTTATTTTGAGAAACTGAAGAAAGATGTTAATTATGACATATCTTCTCAAAAAGATCAATGTGCAAATGAAATAATTGGTACTGAGACAACAACCAAATTCTGGAACATCGGAAGCTATAATTAACTACAACAACGCTACAACTTCTTACGTACTCATGTACAATAAATAACAAATTGAACATTTTATGAGGAAGGTAAATATAACTGCAACAGCATAGCGATAGTGTTTGGATGACATCAAATTGGTACTAACATGTGTGTACATGCACAAATTTAGTAACATAGAACTAATAGTACTAATGTCGTCCACTATGTATGCCAAAACTGGGGTAAAGACAACTGTTCCTACATCTCGCACCGGTGCCCTGCACTGGCGAGCTGATGCAGCAGGAAAAAAATCAGGGACCTAGACTCTGGAGCACATAGTTGCTCCGATGCCCAGTTCCTTCATGCCATAAAGATTTAGTTTTTTACTGCTTGGCTGCTCGGATGTGTGGACCAAAGTTGGCTGCACAAACTGCTGAAGCGGTGCCAAATAATTTTCTAATGGCACCGCTGATGAGATGGCAACAATTTAAGATACTAGGTACAAACTGTGACACTGTCTTAGGATGTGTTTGGTTGAAAGTGTGGTATGAATGGGTTGGGACCGTGACAGTGTCTGAATTACATCTAATAAATGATTTTTAACAACGAAAGAGGGTCTAACCTTCTCTGCACATGCCAAAAACTTCCTCCCACTGTCCATAGAATTAAATGCAACTAGCTTCATGCATGGAGATTGATGGTGACAACGAGCAGATAGATCTTCAGCCACCCCGCTGCATTCGTTGCCACTGATGGTCTTAGGGAGCTACAAGAGGAAGAAATGACTCAAATCAACCTCTGGGTAAAAATCCTTCATTCCAAGTCATAGCCCGAGAGAGAGAGAGAAGAGAGGCATACCCGGGTGGTGAAGTAGTAGTCACCGGAGGAGTAACCGCTGGAGATGTCTTTGAAGAAGACCATGGTGACCCTAGCGGTAGGATGCGAGACGACGAGAGTGAGGAAGCGGCAATAGCTTAGCAAGGAAGGAAGGCAGGAAGGAGGAAACAGGAGAAATGTGACTTGTGGTCGGGGAGAAAAGGGGGTGGGGAAGGGGGCACTTTGAACGATTGTGTGCATCACAAATGATTCTTTTGCTTTACGCGCATGGGATGACTTTGATAATTCAATTTTTGGTCTCAAGGCATGGGCACATTCACTTTGAACGTGCGCGGTGCGGTTGGACCATTCACTTTGAACGATTGTGTGCATCGCAAATGATTCTTCTGCTTTACGCCCATGGGATGAGTTTGATAATTCAAATTTTGGTGGAAATTTCCCCGGGTACGTCATTGCATAATTTAACATCGCTTGCTAATTTTGGCGCACAAAAGAGCCTACAACAGACAGACCACACTTACTGAATCGAGCAATTTTAGTAATTACACAGAGCCAGTTGACCTAAACATTGCTCTAACAAAAGACCAGAATTAAAAACAAAGCCTAAGTATGCATAATTAAAAATCCACCGCCGCCCCGACCTATGCATCGCTGGTGTGAGATGAGACATCGATGACTTGTCCTGGCGACGTGCCGCCGTTGGTGGACTCCGCGTCCCCTTGCTGAAGTCGACCGCGTCCTCGTCCTCATCCTCGGCGCCGCCCTCAAGGTTGTAGTACTCGTAGTAGTGGCTACGCCAGAGCTTGCGTTGGTACTCCACCATCGATTCCTTGACGGACAGACTCTTCTCTACCTCGACCTCGGCCACGCGCAACTCCTCTCGGCGCTCCTCGATCTCCGCCACCTCCTGCATCTCCAGCTCCCGCTTGGTGACCTCATGAGGAAGCAGGTGCTCCATGGCCACTGCCGCCTTTTCACACGTGGGTTGCATGCTGGAGTCCGAGGAGGCCTGGAATATGTCGGCGTGTGCATCCTCGATCTTGTCGTGGATGGCCTCGACCCGGGCCAGTGCGACATCAGCCGCACGGGCGGCAGCTCGAGTGCTCTCGGCGTTTGCAGCCGCCATCGCAGGAGGAGCTGCAGCCGTCTCGGCTGTTGCAGCTGCCCTGTTGGCTACGCAGATGCCCTCTCGGCGGAAGCGGACACGCTCAATGCGGATGCGGAGGCATGCTTGGCGTAGGTGGCCGCGCTCTCGGCGCAGGCGGCGGCTCTAGGGGGGACGCGGCCATCGTACAGGCCTTCATGAAGCGTTTCCACGGTGTCATCTTTCCAAGAAGGGGGTGCGGGAATGGGGATCGGGATTCATGGATTCGGGGGTTGCCGACACTAGAGCAGACGAGCTGGTGAAGCTTAAGGAGGAAGACTTAAATAGACCCAGATATTTTCATCGCAAACGGTTACAAGAAAACAAGTGTGTGTGATGTTGTAGATATTTTTTATCAACCGTGAAAGACGAATTTGGAATAAAGTGCCAACGGATGGTGTTTCAAGTGAACGAGAAATTTTGTAGTACTAATACAACTGTCATTTGACCTTCTAAGACATTTAAGTGATTTTCTAGCCATGTAATGACCGTAATTGAAATTTGAACTACATGTACATGCAACAGCTAACCATAACATTTTGAAAACTCATATTTCATGTACTTGTGTGCGACTTAATTCCATGTGCAGGAATTTTCAAACATATTGGTCTAACGGCTATGACACAATTAAGCATGGAGTGACATGGCATTTTAATTCCAAAAAATACAGAAAAATCAGAAAGACATGAAACCTTGGTTGATGTAATGTCATGCCACCAAGATGATGTGGTAAAAAAATTGGCATGTTTGACCAAACTTTGGACACACACCCTCACAAACCGGAGCAACTCACTAGAAGGCTCGTGGTTCCAAGAAGAAACAATGCATGTTTGATGACGAACGGGAGATAACTTCCTCTTACGGCCTTCAATTTTTTTTCTACATCTAACATGCACTACTACAACTGTAATGTGAAATTTTTGAAAATTCTAGGGGTCATTTGACCTTTTAAAGATATTTAAGTGATTTTCTAGCCATTTAATGACAGTAATTCAAATTTGAACTACATCTGCATGCAACGCCTAACCAAAACTGTTTGAAAAATCATATTTTTGTACTTGTGTGCGAGTTAATTCCATGTGTAGTAAACTAGAAGGAATTTTTAAACATATTTGTATCACGACATGGACACATTTGCATGAATACGTATGCATGGAGCGGCATGGCATTTCAATTCCAAAAAAAATCAGAAACACATGAAACCTTGGTTGATGTAATGTCATGCCACCAAGATGATGTGGTAAAGAAATTGGCATGTTTGACGAAAGTTTGGACACACACCCCTCACAAACCGGAGCAACTCACTAGAAGGTTTGTGGTTCCGAGAGGGGACAATGCATGTTTGATGACGAGCGGGAGATAGCTTCCTCTTACGGCCTTCAATTTTTTTCCAACGTTTAACGTGCACTAATACAATTGTCATGTGAAAATTTGGTAAATTTTAGGGGCCATTTAACCTTCAAAAGACATTTAAGTGATATTCGAACCATTTAATGACCGTAATTCGAATTTTAACTACATCTACATGCAACGCCTACCCATAACTTTAGGAAAAATCATATTTTTGTGTACTTGTGCATGAGTTAATTCCATGTGCAATAAATTAGAAGGAATTTTCAAACATATTGGTGTCAAGGCATGGTCACATGCATAGAGTGCATGCCATGACATTTTAATAGCAAAAAATTAAAAAAATGATCAGAAACACATGAAACCTTGCTTGATTTAATGTCATCCACCAAGATAATGTGGTAAAGAAATTAGCATGTTAGACGAAAGTTTCAACACACACCCCTCACAAACCGGAGCAACTCGCTAGAAGGTTCGTGGTACCGAGAGGGAACAATGCATGTTTGATGACGAACAAGAGATAGCTCCCTCTTACGGCCTTCAAAATTTTACTACGTCTAACGTGGACTACTACAACTGTAATGTGAAATTTTGGAAAATTTTAGGGGTCATTTGACCTTTTAAATACATTTAATTGATTTTCTAACCATTTAATGAGCGTAGTTCAAATTTGAACTACATCTACATGCAACGCCTAAACAAAACGGTTTGAAAAATCATATCTGTGTACTTGTGTGCGAGGTAATTCCATGTGCAGTAAATTAGAAGGAATTTTCAAACATGTTGGTCTCACGACATGGACACATGCATACGAATGCATGGAGTGACATGGCATTTTAATTAAAAAATAGAAAAATGATCAGAAACACATGAAACCTTGGTTGATGTAATGTCATGCCACCAAGATGATGTGGTAAAGAAATTGGCATGTTTGACGAATGTTTGGACACACGCCCCTCACAAACCGGAGCAACTCGCTAGAAGGTTCGTGGTTCCGAGAGGGAACAATGCATGTTTGATGACGAACGGGAGAAGCTTCCTCTTACGGCCTGCAAATTTTTTCCTACGTTTAACGTGCAACTGTGATGTGAAAATTTGGTAAATTTTAGGGGTCATTTGACCTTCTAAAGACATTTAAGTGATTTTCTAACCATTTAATGACCATAATTCAAATTTGAACTACATCTACATGCAACGCCTAACCAAAACGGTTTGAAAATCCTATTTTTGTGTACTTGTGTGCGAATTAATTCCATGTGCAGTAAATTATAAGGAAATTTCAAACATATTGGTGTCAAGGAATGGGCACATGCATCGAGTGCATGCCATGGCATTTTAATTCCAAAAAATTAAAAAATGGTCAAAAAATCATGAAACCTTTCTTGATTTAATGTCATGCCACCAAGATGATGTGGTAAAAAATTGGCCTGTTTGACGAAAGTTTGGACACACACCCCTCACAAACCGGAGCAACTCACTAGAAGGTTCGTGGTTCCGAGAGGGAACAATGCTTGTCTGCTGACGGACGGGAGATAGCTTCCTCTTATGGCCCTCAAATTTTTTCCTATGTTTAACATGTACTAATACAACTGGCATGTGAAAATTTGAAAATTTTTAGGGGTCATTTGACCTTTTAAAGACATTTAAGTGATTTCCTAACCATTTAATGACCGTAATTCAAATTTGAGCTACATCTACATGCCACGCCTAACCAAAACAGTTTGAAAAATCATATTTTTTTGTACTTGTGTGCAAGTTAAAAAATCATCAGACGATGCAAATATCTGGTGTTCAAAAAAGAAAATGTAAAGATCTGGCAAGACAACCGGCCCCCACACAATTGGCAGTATATCTCGCGGCTCGAGGTTTGGTAGGTGAATGGCGGGGATCATTAATCAGACACGTTTCTGCATTGGAAACCGTCCGCTATTATGTCCACACATGGATTTTGGCTATTATGTTCACACATAGATTTTGCTGTGGGAATCGTGTATAATTCAAACTACAGTACTCATAAATTCCGGCGACCGGTGTTTGTACTGTCCCTGTTGATCTATATTCCAGCCACCAATAAATACTACGTTGCTCACGTCTTCCCGCCTGAATTCTCATCTACATCCTCCCCTCGCTCGCCCTCTCTCTCTATCTCTTTCTCTCCCTCTTTCTCAAATCTCTGCCATGGCGCCGTCGGTTTGCCCACGCGCCGACAAGGAGTCACCGCCCCCCGCCCCCCGAGGACGCTCACTCGA
>NW_024120069.1:0-16097 GCF_003073215.2 Triticum urartu
GATCGAAAAGGCAAGGCCTCCTGCCTGGGAGCCTCCTAACTCCTCCAAGTCATCAGCGGCCGTCACGTACTAGTAGGCACCCTCGGGGTTGCAGTAGTCTTCAGTGGTGTCGTCTGGCTCCTGGGATCCGTCATTTGGTCGCAACAATCGGGTATGGGGGAAAAAGAGGTAGCAAAGTAACCGTGAGTACTCATCCAAAGTACTCGCAAGACTTACATCAGATTTAAACTAAGTATGCATCTATATCAAACAAATGGGTTGTATTTGTGGACTAAACTGCAGAATGCCAGAATAGAGAGAAGGCCTAGTCCTATCGAAGACTAGCATCTTTTGGAAACCACCATCTTGCACCCACAGGAGGGAGTAGAGTAGCATAAAGTAAAGTAGTAGAAGTTTTATCAACCTCGGCCAGAGATCCTTTCTCGACTCCCTGCGAGAAATCAATCCCAGAGCCATACTATCCATTTATCACCTCATATCCAAGTCTCATCTCAAGTATCTAGTTCTAGTTTTATCGATCGGGATACAACTCTAAGTGTCCGTTATCGTAGGAAAGGCTATCAATAGATGGTTTCTTCCCTGAAGGGGTGCACCAACTTACCCACCACGCTCGATTAACTCTGGCCGGACACACTTTCCTGGGTCATGCCCGGCCTCGGCCAAACAATACGTCGCAACCCGACCTAGGCTTAATAGAGAGGTCAGCACGCCGGACTAAACCTATGCCCCCAGGGGTCATGGGCCATCTCCCCGGGAACTCCTGCACGTTGCGTGGGCGGCCGGTGAGTAGACCTAGCTACCTCCTTCAAAAAGGTAGGTGATTACCAGTCCAACCCGGCGTGCGCCGCTCAATCGCTGACGTCTATTAAGCTTCGGCTGATGTATACGACGCAGAACGCCCATACAATGCCCACGCGATGGTTAGTGCTATCAGGCCAGAGGCCCCTCGGATCAAATATCCAAATCGTAGTGGATTAGGAACGCGCGGTAACAAGCAGAGACTCACGAAAGATGTGACCCCGTTGCCCCGTCTCGAGTACTTGCGGCAAGGGCTAAGAATGCTCGGCCACGCCTCGTAATTATCTCGCGGGCACCCTCCAGGTCAACACGACTGCACATCACTCGCAATTAAGCTCGCACGGGTACCCCTCAGGGCCGACCCGTTTTTAGTAACATGGTTCAGTGTAAAGTCATAGTAACCATAGTAACTGTGTGCCTAACACCAAGGGGAAAACTCGAGGAATCACCCCCGATGAAAACTCGAGGTTATCATCAAGGTGAACGTAAGACGATTCACCCTCGAGGTTCACACTTGAGGGGTTGCACGACAGAGCCGTAACAAAAGTGGTTAAGGAGGAAATCACCCTCGATGACCTCGACCGTATAGCTACACTACAGAGATCTCATCAAGAGTGATGTACGAGGTTCCACCCTCGGCACTCGATGGTAACTCTGCAGAGTCATACAACTAGGGGGGGTGATGTGCGTTGTCGGGGCCTGGACGTCGATCACGTTGATCGAGTCATCGAACATAAAGCGAGGCAACTGGAACAAGGTGGGGGTCACTGATGGATCTCTAACCAACCTACACTAAGTAGTTTAGGAGAAGCAGGTAAGGTATCAATAAGCAGGTAACAAAAACAAGCTATGCATCAAAGTAGGATCATACAGAAAGCAGTAGCAGTTGTAATGCAAGCATGATAGGGAAAGAAAGAAATGGGCGATATCGGAATGCTCAAGGGGGGTTGCTTGCCTGGAAACTCTGCTAAAAAGGAACAAGTGTCGTCGTCGACGTAGTCGATCATAGGGGCATCAGCAGCGGTCTCGGGGTCTACCGGAGATAAGAGGGGGAAGAAACAGTAAATACAGAGCAATCAATTGCAATACTATGCATGACAAGGCAATAAGCAATGCTAGGGGTGAACTAACGCAAGGCTACGCGGTAACTGGGAAGGGGGGAAACATCCAGGAAAGTTTCCCCGAAGTTTGGCATTTTCAGACAGATGAAACGAAGAGGAAAGATTTCTTGTTCGCTATGCTAGGGATGTGTGGCAGACGAACGGACTATATATTCAGATTCGTCTCGCCGTTCTGAGAAACTTTCATGTATAAAGCTTTTTCATCCGAGTTATGAAATATTTTATATTAATTTTCAAAGTTTTAAATAATATTCTAGATTTTCTAAATTACTTTCAATTCGAGTTGACCAAGTCAATTTGACTAGTCAAAAGGAGAGCTGTGACCCACATGTCATGGACTATTTACCTAAACAATTAAATAAACCTAACTTATTTAATCGGGGCCTATGTGTCATTACTACCAGACTAACTTAGCACTAATTAACACTACTAGCTAAACCTAGTACTACTAACAAGGGCCAGCCACTACTGGGCAGAACACAGCCGGCCACACGCACGGCACACACACACAACAATGCTAGAGGTTAAATATGTTCTCCATTTAACAGAAGATAGCAATTTATGATTTTCATAGGATTTAATCCATGAATCAAGTCGATTTGGTCCAACGGAAACATTTAAGCCTTGTCAAGTGTACTATCTACTCATTTTATTTTTTCACATATTAACAACTGTTTAACCGCTGATTAGGGGCTGTTTAGGGGCTTAGTCAACATAGAAAATTAAAAGCTAACTAGTAGCATCTACAGTAGCAAGTAGTGCAGCGACGCAGCAAGCGGAGCAGCGCAGTAGCAGCGAGGGGCAGGGGCGCTGGGCTGCACAGGCGGCCACGGCAGTAGGCGAGTGTAGCGGCAAGCAGCAGCGAGGCCATGCGCAGGCGCGGGTGGAGGTGGCTGCAGGTGGACGCACCCTGGGTGCGGCGCGTGCGGCCAGATGCAACCAGAGGCGCGGGAGCGCGCACACAGGAGCAACTCCGGGCGTGGTCACTTGAGGTAGCAGACGACGGTTTACGGCGACGGATCGAAGGGGATAAGCAGGGGAATCGGTCGAGGGCCTCAACGTGATGCTCGTGGGTGCGTCAGGGAAGCCGGGGACGGGCCGGAGCCAGGTGACTCGATGGCGAGGTGTGCGATGGCCGACGGGGAAGAAGACGATGTAAGGCTCGATGCAGGGGTCCTAGCTCCAAGAGGTGGTCGGGGACGACGTTGGAGATGACGGCGGATCTCCCCGCTGTGGTCTCAGTCGAGGGAGGGCTTGGTGGCCGCGTCCATGGCGACGACACAGTGACGGATGCGCTCGGTGAGGGCGAAGAGCGGCGTTGATGGTGCGGATCTGGTGAGAGAACACCAGACAGAGGAGGGAGTGGATGAGAGCAGAGAAGTGACAGGGGAAGGCGAGGGGGCCGCGGGCTTTGCCTTATCCTCTCCCCGACGGTGATGGCGAGATGGTCGGGGTCGACCCCTCCCCTGTAGTGATGCGGTCGGTGGAACAGGGGAGGAGGGCGCAGGGGCAGGTGGGCCGGCTTGTGGCTTAGTGGGCCAAAGGCCCAGGGGGAGGCCGGTTCCTTTAGTTTATTAACTTTTGTTTTCTTTTTAATTATTTGTTGTTTATTGTTTTCATAACTTATTATCTATTTATTTTAGCTTTAGCAAATATCTAAACATCACCTAAATTAGTGTTTATATTTAGGCTACTGACCTAAACGATTTGGCACATTAATTAAATAGTTTTATATTTGTTTAGTCTTTAAAAACATTTAACAATTGTTTTAAGCCCCTGTTTTAATTATTATAGGGCATGGAAATACTTTACAAAAAATGTTGGGTAAGCACCATAATTGGTTATGGAATATTTGCCACACTTTGAACAATTTAGTTTGCATGTTTGTGAAATTTGAATTTTTGGACTTTAGTTTGAACTTGAATTTGAATTAAGATTTGGATCAAGTGAGGATTAGCAACAGTAATGTGATGATGTGGCATCATTAGCAGAGGATTACTGTAGCTTAATTATCCGGGAGTCACACGTGTGAACCCTATGTATTCGAGGATCTAGCGCATGTGTAACTTGTTCTTGTTGGTTTAGTATTTCTCTTGTGTTTCCCTCGTGTATTTCCTCGTTTCCCTCCTCGCGTTCTTCGTGTTCTTCGTGGGATCCGCTCCTATCATGAAAGACCGGCCCCAAGGGTTCCTACCCTACATCACAGTCCCCTCCTATTCCTCGGCGGCAGAGAACCACCCCGTGAGGCGATGTGAATGGCGAGGGAGAGAACGGCGGGGAAGCATCATCGGGCCAACTGCTTTTCTCCTCTTGTAGTTGGGTTCGGTCGACGAAGACTCCACTGGTTCGCTCTGGCATGGCACACACGTAAACGGCACACTGTAGATGCTCGATCCTTCAATCTCTGGTGGATGCTCCATCTTGGAACGATGCTCCCACCATCGCTGCCTCACGATTGGATTCGGTGAATCTGTTTGCTCCATGGCATAGAGGAGCAGCTCTATGTACTCCCGCATGACTACCTTCGGGAGTATCGCCGCCTTTTCACTCTGTTGCAGATTTTGGCCATGGATGTTGCCATCGCCGCTAGCTGGTCCTTGTTGTCAAACCAAGAACGTATCTCCAACATCCTAGCTAGCTTCATAGCGTCGCAGTCTGCAATCCTCACGTATCACTTGTACTCCTCCATCGATCTACTTCTCCACAACACCTTCACTCGTCGGCGGTGGTTTTTGAATGGAAGAGGAGAGGAGCGGCGCTATTTTTGGATTAGAACGAGAGAGGAGCGGTGCTAGTTTTCGATTGGAACAGGAGAGGACGGGCGGTGGTTTTGAAATGGAAGAGGAGTGGAGCGGTGCTGGATTTAGATTGGAACATGAGAGGAGCGGCGGTGGTTTAAGAGGAGAGGAGCGGTGCTGGTCTTGGAAGTATTTTTTTGTTTTGCATACTTTGGGTCAAAGTTTGACCATGTACTGTATTTGACAAGCAAAATGTGAATGTATGTCACCAAAAATTGTATCTTTTGGTTCGTATCTGAATGTACTTTCAAATTATATTATTATTGCAACATATATCATATATTTTATTTTTGAAAATCATGGTCAATTATGACCTAGAATAAATGGGAGACTAGTTAATGTGAGGTCGCTTTCTTAATTGAAGGGTAAATTGATTTTGATTTTGATCCAGTCACAGCGCGCCGACCCTCTCGTCCAATCCTAAATCACCGACGCATGCTCCTCTCCCTCTTCTCCATTGCAAAACCACCTCCTCTCCTCTCCATCATCTCCATTCCAAAACCACCATCTAGCCTCTCCCTCTTCTCCATTGCAAAATCACCCCTCTCCTCTCCATCTTCTCCATTGCAAAACCATCATCTCGTGTCTCCCTCTTCTCCATTGCAAGACTACCATCTCTCCTCTCCCACTTCTCCATTGCAAAACCACCCCCTCGAGGCAAAGTCAAGCGATGGTGGTGGGCGTATAGGTTGAAGGTTGAGCATCTAGAGGATAACGAATCGATCAAGTACGGTGTGTTGTTCGTGAGGGTGCAGAGCTAGCCGGAGCCATATGAGTATTCGTTCTCCCAGCGCAAGAGGAGGCCGGATGGTGCGACGTCGCTTCCCTGCCATTCTCCACGGTTCCCTCGACGCTCGCCTTGTTTCAACGGCGGCGGTAGGGTTTAAGGTAAGCTTCGCACTAACCTAACCTTCCATCTGCTCATGCTTATAATCAGTGTGACGGCTAATGAAGATCATGCTTACAATCAGTCTCTGAGTAATATGCTAATCACCTAAAATAGATCTGGACCAAAAACAAAGTTGTGACACCGTGTACAAATAAAGAAAAATAGATTGGTGCTTCTTTCAGAAAAGAGTACTCCCTAGAAAAGTGCCCATATAAGCTACTAGAATTTGGTTAGAGGATTTGCTGGCGAGAAAGATCCATCCACAGAGAGCGCCACACATCCCACTGGTGGTGGTGGATGCCAATGCTTAGATGGAGCATGGTTGGTGTCAGTAATTTTTACTTCACACACCTCGCACTCTGCATATATGCCGGTTCCATCCGTACATTTGTGTAGTTCCACCAAAATGCAACTGAATAACCATGTTTACACAGATAATGAAAAAGTGTGATTACATTATAGTGGAACTAGTTGATGAAACATACACTAATAAATAGAAGAAAATATTGCGATAGTATCATAGTATGCCATGCTGCGAGGGCGAGATGGGCCCGCCGACGCCTCATACGGTAGGCCTCATACTGGAAATCGACCCAATTCTCCCCGATACACCTTATGCCAGTGATGAACATTAGTGTACAATGATAGTGCAAGGAAGGGCCTTGAGACATTGCAATCTCAATTATTGTGCAATCAACTAAACTTAAGCACCCCAGTTTGCAGAAACACTTAAACATTAACAATGGGACTAGTTGATGAAACATATACTAACAAAGAGAAGCACTTTATTTATCTACTTTGGAAATGAAATGGTAGAGAGGACACTCGCTCTATTTTAACTATATTATTACTTCATTCTATCAGTGGCACTAGGGTCGAGCAGGTGGCAAGCGAGGTGTACCATGCGTCACAAAGATGGAGGCCGGGGGTGCTTAGACAGGGATGCTGAAGCTGGCTCTTTCAGTCCCTATCTTCCCCCCTGATGTTTCTATGGTAGCATTTGGGTTGTAATCCAAACTTGGTCGAGCTGGTGCTGCATCGCCCTACCTGGCTAACTTATGTGGCAAACTTGTCTCCTGCCAGTACTCGGTCTGTTCTAGTAGTAGTTGCATAACTGCCCGTTTACCCTGAGATGTTGTCGGATAATAGTTCTCTATGGTTGGGTTTCTTTAATGATATCGGAGGAAACCCCCTCTTTCGACATATAAAAAAAATCAGTGGCACTAGCAGTGCCAAAACATTGCCTCAAATTAATAGTGCCACTAGATTAAGGTGCAAAATAATAACATTACTGCTTTATCATGGCAGTGCCAAAACAGTAGCACAAGAGCAGACTCAACATGCAGGATGTTTGGCAATCGGTCGGACCGAAAAGGAACATACCTCGTGATGGGAACCATATCTGCAGTCAACGCCATCATAGAAGGGATGATACCAGTCACCAACATGGAAGATTCAATTCATGGGACCTTTTTTTGCAGTTCACCTAAAATGAAGCAATGTCCCAAGAGCTAGCAACTTCTTCTTCATTAGTTGCAATAAAATTGAGCAACATCAAGGTTGGTCGTGAAGCTCGTGGAATGTTCAACTATAATTTGGATATCATTTGTGCAGTTCAACTAAGATCAAGCATGAAATGTATATCTCTGTTTGCACAAAAAAGTGGAAAGGAGGGTGACTAACAAGTGATGAAACATACATGAAGGGAAAAGAGACATGTTCCTTATCGGAATGGCGATCCTACAAGGGCAGTAGCAATTTCTAAAGCAACAACATTGCTAGATATTAGTGTGCGCATTAGGATTAACTATGACAACTGTTAAATGTGACATTACTTTAATGGTGCCATTGCTTCATTTTACCAGCAACATTACATTAATAGCCGCTAAAGAGTTGGTATTTGGGCACAGGAGAGTAGGCGGACCAGGACAGTTGCATTTCTAACGAAAAGAAACAACCTATCTTAATGGGAAATTTAACAGGACATGAAAAACAGTGCCATTGATTCATATTACTGGAGGCATTACATTGAAAAAACATTGGTTTAACGTGTCCTATCTTTTAATAGTGCGACTGCTACATTTTACCAGTGGCATTACATAAGAGGGGCTCGGGGCAACAAACATCAAAACAGGATATCTGAGTTGGTCCCATTTTTGTTCGGTATAGCCACCTTATACTGTGTGAGGCTAGCAAATCTGGTGCTGGACATACTCTGTTTACTTGTCCCCCAGTCCCCACATTCTTTCCATTTCAACCAATAGATCGGTTTATATTGAGTTTGTACCACGTTTCCTTTATTTCCCAATTAGACCAAGAGACCAGTTGGATAGCCAATCTCTGCTACTTTTCGCCCCCATTATTTCCTCTTTCGACCAAGTCCTAGATTTAGGTAACAAATCTTCCCCCACCCCCACCCCCTTTCTTCCCTGTTTGAACCAAGTAGTACTTGATTCGACTGCATGAACTAGTTTTACCTCTTAAAAGTAAAAATTCAGGTGGCTTTCGAACAGCCGATCGATCTTATCTACAAGGGGGCCTGAGAAATAGTAAAAGATACAAATGTAGCAACGTCAGGATCTAGGGTAGTAGAACAAGGCCGGTTTTGAAGGAAGTTATACCTGAGGGTCACCGAGATGTTGCTAGGGGGGCAGTGGGAGGCCGGATCTGCCCACACTATGGCATCGAGGAAGAAGGGATCGGAGGCCCTCCCTAGCTAGTGCTGCGTGGTAGAGAACGACAGGGCACGCTGATCGGGACGTGCTGACAGTGGGTAAGAGCCATTGCCGAGGACGACTGCGTGAACATTGCACCTTCTCTCCTTCCCCGGCTGTCGTGGGATTGTCACGGCAGATGTCCTAGTGTGAGGACTTACTCGTGGAGCCATCACAATGTAGTAGCTTAAAGGGGTTAAAGCGGACAAAGGACGCAAGGATTTATACTAGTTCGGCCCCTTGCGGTGAAGGTAAATCCTACTCCAGTTATGATGGGATTGCTAGGGTTTCGATGACCAGGGAGCGAATCTACTTTGCCTGGCTCTCGAGTTGTTGTTTCTTGTCCTTGAACCGCCGCCGGGTCGTCCCTTTATACATAGGTTGACGCCCGGTGGTTTATAGAATCCCGGCCGGCTCATAAACGTGTCCGGCTCAGTTTCTATCCTTTCCTATCTTACAACACAAGTTACACGCCTTATGGCGGTTGATGTCTACGGGCCCAAATCCGCCTTTGGGCCCTGGGCCTTTAGATCTCTTATAGTAAAGTGCCATGCTCCTTGTCTTCATGGGCTCCAATATGGATAACTATTTATGGGTATAAATAACCCGACACCTCCTGGGCGGTTTATACTCAGTAGTTATATCTCCAACATTAGGCCCTAGATTGATTTGAACCTGTTCATGTCAGTCTTCAACACTTAAGAAAAGCTTCCTCTTCAGTATCTTCGAGTAAACCTTGTAATCCGACATGATGTCATATTCTAGGATTATAATAAACCACCATGACGTCACATGTTCATTAAAAACCGTATATACCTTAATTTTATTAAAGAGCCTCCGAAAATCGAGGCGACAGCTCTGGGACATATCCATTTTTTGGGCTCCTCGATTCCCGCGCCTGTCTCTTATCTCTTTGTCTTATAAATAGGGCCGAGGGTCCCTCCTTTTCTCCCCTTGCCTCTTCGTCTTTCTTCCTCCCCGCGTCGCCTCAGCACTCGAGCACTGCCGCCGCTGTCGACCTTCTCATCTACTCCAACACTGGCCACTGCATCAATCTGATTCGACAAGAGAACCGCGGCGCCTTTCCGCTTTTCAACAGCCTCGGTGAGTTATTCTTTCTTTCCTCTGTAGATCCATTTTTAGGGTTCGCACAGGCTCATGGAACTTTGCGATGTTCTTCCCCTATTCTTTGTTATAGCCTACATGATAGACTCCAAACATAATACACTCTTGTGCGGTAGTAATGACAGTCCCTCTTTTGGCATTAGATCATCCCTTTTGCGTAGGAAAACCTGATCTGGAACTTCATGAACTGCTGAAGCACCAACCCTTAGGTCTGAATATTTTCCTTTTCCTGACATGCGGTAGATCTGAAATTCTAATGTAAAATTGTGAAACTTGTTCTTCTTCACTTAGCCATTTTTCGGCTTTAGATCTATACTCCGATTGTCCATATAGGCGGTTTATCCTTTAGAAAATAACCTGCCATATACCATTAGTCCCCTTGTAAACCGCCAGTTGCTTTATCATTTGTAATAGCATCAACTTCCGGTTTAATAATTTTGCATGCCTGAATACCTTTGTCTCTTAACCTGCAACGCCTTATGCTTGTCAACCATGAATCTAAAACCGGCACAAACCTTCCTTCAGGTTGTCTAAGAAATGGCCAAGACCTTCTATGCTTATAACTTGGTTCCATCCCGGATTAAGGAAGAAGATCTGAAAGGATGTGTTATCACTGGCGCTTTACCAAAGTAGAGTGAAATCCACTGGCGAGCCCCTGGTCCGAAAAATCCTCCTACACCCAAGGATGGCGAGATAGTTGTGTTTTTTTATCATCTGAGCCGTGGTTTTAAACCTCCCGGGTCAAAAAATTTCCGTGATGTGCTTGCTAGCTTCCAGATCCACCCTCAAGATATTGGACCTAACTCGGTATCCAATATTTGTAATTTCCAAGTGTTTTGTGAGGCTTATCTGCAAGAAGAACCGACTGTTGAACTATTCACAGACTTTTTCTACCTAAACCGCCACACCGAATTTGTAGATGGACCCAATTTTGAACTTGGCGGCGTTTCAGTTCAAAAAAGGAAAGACGTCAGCTTCCCTCACACCAAGCATCATAGTCATCCTAGGGATTGGAACCCGACTTGGTTCTATTGCAATGATACTTCCCTGAAGATGAGAATCCTCTGCCGGGTAATCGTCCTCACCGGCTCACCAACACACACCCATTTCCCCAAAGGTTGACTGCAAAGGAACGGGCCAAATATGCTCCACAACTCGCCAAGCTTAGAGCCTTTGTGGCTAACAGTTTGACATGAATTGATTTTGTTCGTTGTTGGATATCTTGGAGTATTTTTCCTTTAAGCCGTCACCCCGGTTTAATGTGCGAGTACACAGGGGACTCCAAAGACCCTCAACGGCACACTGACAATCAGTTGTCTGACGCTAAAATCACTGAAGCTGTTAAAAAGATACTAGATGAATCGGTGGCTGTCTGTAGCAAAACAGGGTTAAGTCCCTTCTGCGTTTTGAATAAACCGCTAGCTGTAAGAATTGCCTAAGTCCTATTTGTACCTGATATTCTTAATTGTTTCTTATAACCTTTTTCAATCTTTGGCAGGGTGATGATCCGTTCTGGAAGAAGAAACCTCAGGATAAACCGGCAAATATGCCTCGCCCCAAGACCAAGGTTACTAAAAGACCTGCCAAGAAGAAAACAGCTGAAACCACCGGGCTGAACCTTGACGAGGATCTTGATAATCCGGACTCAGAGGTAGAACTTGATTCTCTTGGTTCATTTTTCATACACCTCATTCACAATGACCCTTATCAGGAGGACGCTGAAGCTAGCCAGGCTGAAGATGTAGAGGTAATTATTCTTTCCTCCTGTTCAGATCCTCAGCCAACACAGAAAACCCGTCAAGCAATCCATAAAATAAAAATTTCACTCCTCTAGTTTATCAGTATCCCAACTTTCTTTTGAAGAAACAGCAGCATGAAGCTCGCCGCACGACCCGGCACAACAGCCATGTAGTTACTTCAGCCGGTTTACCGAACACTCAAACCCGGAAACGTCGATCAGAGGTCTCATACATTTCTGATACTTCTTTTCCTAAGGTGGGTTATTTCAGGCAACCTCTTAATCCGTCTGACTCAAACTATCAGGGAACACCTCATTCATCGTCTAGCGAGTCAACGGCCACAGAACTCCCTCCTCTCAAGACTGTTCCTGGGTGAGCACTTTTAAACTTAACTCTTGGCGCTTTATACTAGTTTGCTATACTAACATTTATGTCTGTTCCTTTCAGGGCCAAGACCAGAGCCAACAAAAAGGCCAAATTGAATAAGCCAGCTGAAGATAACCCGGCTGATGACAACCCGGAACAGATCCCAGAACAATTTGAGCCGAATGCCGATATTATCTTAGATGATTCAGTGCCTCAATATCAGGATACTTTTGTTGAACCGGTGGAGATAGATCTAATGAGCCAGTCTGCTGAAAGCCGAGCCCGGCAAAAACGGCTGATAAACTGCCGAGCCCGGCTAAGACTGCTGAAGATAACACAGATGATATCATGATTACCGGTGTTGGACACACCACCCTTGGCAATCCTATCACTTTATCAAAGCATAGTGCCAAGGAAGAATTTGCTGCTATGGATAAGGGCAAGTGGAAAGCAGACTTATGTAGCAATGCCCACCTCAATGCCCAAGAGATTCATTCCGGCTTCTTGAACCGCCTGTATACCAGCCGCGACTATGAAGCCGGTTTACTAGGCCTGATGAAGGAGCGATATGAGGTAAACACTGTTAACCCTTCGCAATTGTTTCTCTTGTGTCCAATTGCTAATGTCAACTCCAGTAGCCCCTGAGGGTCGGTTTATGATGTCAACATGAACCGGGTCTTTGTAATACTTCAACTTTGCCTATGTAGCCCCCAAGTGCCAAGTGTATAACTTGTTATGTGCTTGGGACCTGAAAACGTCAATTGATAAAAGCCATATGCATTAGCCCCCAAGTGCCAAGTGTATAACCTGTTATGTGCTTGGGACTTCAGATATGTACTACTAACTCCTTACATGTCGCTTGCAGGTCGATCTGAGCCAAAAAGAATCTCAAATTGCCGACCTTTAGGAAAATATGAAGTCCCAGTAGGCAGAAACTTCCAAGATCAAAGAGGAGATGACTGGCGCTTTAATAGCCATGGAACAACTGAAAGAAGGCTTTAAAAGCGAACAGGCAGGATGGGATGCTGAAAAGGCAACTCTACTAAAGCAGGCAGAGGACGCTGAAACGGCCCTTAATCCGGTTGCAAAAGAACTGGCTGGCTTGAAGTGGCAAATCAACGCCATGACTAGTGCTGTGTTTGGTAAGTGCCCCTATGATAAGCTTCAACATGTATTATCCCATGAACTGCTAGTTTATCAATATGTTCAATGATGTAGGATCTCGCATTATCTATCTGGTCTTTGATATGCAGAAGAAGTTGAAGGCTGCATATACTCTTATAGAGCAGTTATATACCGGCGCCCAACGGATCATTTGCACTGCCGCTCATAACAAACCGCCCCAACCTTGATCAAAGAAGAACTCGAGAAGATGTCAATGCTGCCTGCCCGGTTGGACGAGTTAAAGAAATCAGCTGCAAGATCAGGTGCCCTGACTGCGCTAATCCGGGCTAAAGCCTGGATACCAGATCTTGACTCGGCTGATATAGGATGCGGCTATCCGAGCATAAAAGAAGATGGGTCAGCATTTGATAATGACGACCTTTGAGCGTTGACGAAGGAAATGCACCCACTAGCAAGCAAATTGGCCAAAGAAACATATCTTTCTCATTATCAGCCGGTTTATGATGCTGATAACAAACGACTTCCTACGCCAACTCATGATGTAGAAGATCTTATTCCGCCAATCCATAAGCACACCTATGCCCCTGACGTTGACCCCTCGACCCTTATAAGAGACGAGGCTATATTTAGAGCCCTAACTGGAATCGACTGGACCACCCTTTACTTCCAGCCGTTGGGTGGAGAGGAGGAGGATGAGCCGGCACAGAACGATCCACAGCCGTCAAGTCAGCCCGGTGAAGAATCATGATCCGGTGGCCGGTTTAGTCCTCTACACACTGCAATTCTTGCTGAAAAGACAATTATCCTTTTTGGGTATCAAAAACGCCTTGTAATAGGCTAGTTGAAACACTTGGTCTCTATGCCATCGTGCATATTCACTTCTGCATGATACTGTTAATCTGTCATGATTATGTGATGTCTGCTTATGATCCTTTAGCATCTCTATTTGACCTGTGTCAGCATATAACAAGTTTGAGGTGTCCTGGCGGTTTATCACTAGACGGGTCATAATGCCCAACATATAATCCAAGTTTATAACCAGGCTGTATTGAATGACAATCAAATATGAAATATATCATACCTGTGATATAGAATCACATCATTGGCTCACCAACTTCCTGTAGTAAAGGTGATAACCCAAATCTTGAGTACTGATAACTCCTCCCTGTTTCACCGGTTTATAATAAAGCTGGACCAGGTTGTAATGAACACCGGTTTATTCGTATATCATACTGGCGATTTGTACTCAAAGCCAAATGGGGTCAATCAACACCGGATTATAGTTGAATGCATACTGACGATTTATAATCGACAACAAAAACGGGTCAATAAACACCGAATTAGCATAAAACAACTCAAAAAGAAACATTAAAAAGATTTCAGAAGAAAATATGCAAAAACAGCGAGGCTTTTCATGGGCTGCCAAGCCACTGAGTTAAATTGTTTCACAAAGCCTTATAAGATGGACCTCACATCAACCAATCGTCATTTTAACTATGACAAGTTCAGGGTCTTTATAGATTGACTTGTCAGACATTCGACGGGTCTACCAGGATTACCTGGACAGAGTGGCTTACTTAAAAAGGCAGGATAACCCGGGGTTTTAGGTGAATACACCTGGCTTCCAAGCCTAGCTTTTATAGCCTATTACAAGGTTATAGACTCTTTGTTCTTATAGAAGCAAAGAGCCCACTAGTAATATTTTGAGCTGTGCTCAATGGGTGCCTATGTTTGAGTTGTGCTTTGCAACAGACTCTCTTTGGCTCCTTTTGACCTTGGGTAGCAAGCCCCCAAGTGTTTTTTATCTGTGGCTTGTTAGCCAGATCAATGGGTAACTAGAACTCCGCTTTATAAACAGAAGCCCCCATGTAACCGAAAACCTTTCAAGGAATAACAGCAGAGGCCCCGCTTTAACTGGGATGCCGGTTTATTATATTGATATAATATTTACATTGTCAATAATATGTACATAAGACGAGCCTATGGCTCAGGTGTAGTAAGGCCGAAGATGAGCTATATTCCACGGCCGATGGGTCTCCTCCTCCGACTTACGTGAGTCTTTGTGCTCTCGACCATCGATAAGATAGTATGACCCATCGTGCATATTCTTGCTGACCACGAAGGGTGTTGGGGATCGTAGCAGAGATTTGAAATTTTCTATGCATCACCAAGATCAATCTATGGAGTAATCTAGCAACGAGGGGAAGGGGAGTGCATCTACATACCCTTGTAGATCGCTAAGCGGAAGCGTTGCAAGAACGCGCAGCGATTCAGATCGCGGTTGATTCCGATCTAGCGCCGAACGGACGGCGCCTCCACATACAACACACGTACAACCCAGGGACGTCTCCTCCTTCTTGATCCAGCAAGGGGAGAGGAGAAGTTGAGGGAGAACTCCAGCATCACGATGGCGTGGAGGTGGAGCTTGTGGTATTCCTGCAGGGCTTCGCCAAGCTCTACGGAGGAGGAGGAAGAGTTGGAGGAGGGAGGGCTGCGCCAGGGAAGAGGTCACGGCTGCCCTCCCACCCCTCCACAATATATAGGGGCAAGGGGAGATGGGGAGGCGCCCTAGGGTTTCCCCTAGGGGCGGCGGCTAGGCAGATTCGATCTCCCTAGGGAAAATCCTAGGGAGACTTGCCCCCCAAGCCAAGCAGGTGGAGGCTTGCCTCCCAAGCCAGGTGAAGGCGCCCCAACCCCCCAAGTAACGTGGGAAAGGGCGTGTGGGGCGCACCACCCCTTAGTGGGCTGTTTTGCCCCTTCCCCTTTGGCCCATGAGGCCCTCCCACACTTGCCGGGGATCCCAAAACACCTTTCGGTCATGCTGGCCATAGCCTGATAACCCGGAACACTTCTGGACTCCAATACCCTTCGTCCAATATACCGATCTTCACCTCGGGACCATTCCGGAGCTCCTCATCATGTTCGGGATCTCATCCGGGACTCCGAACAACCTTCGGTAACCACATACTATTTCCCATAACAACTCTAGCGTCACCGAACCTTAAGTGTGTAGACCCTATGGGTTCAGGAACCATGCAGACATGACCGAGACAACTCTCCGGCCAATAACCAACAGCGGGATCTGGATACCCATGTTGGCTCCCACATGTTCCACGATGATCTCATCGGATGAACCACGATGTCGAGGATTCAATCAATCCCGTATACAATTCCCTTTGTCCAGCGATATTGTACTTGCCCGAGATTCGATCGTCGGTATCCCAGTACCTTGTTTAATCTTGTTACCGGCAAGTCTCTTTACTCGTTCCGTCACACATCATCCCATGATCAACTCCTTGGTCACATTGTGCACATTCTGATGATGTCCTACCGAGTGGGCCCAGAGATACCTCTCCGTTTACACGGAGTGACAAATCCCAGTCTCGATTCATGCCAACCCAACAAACACTTTCGGAGATACC
>NW_024120070.1:0-9066 GCF_003073215.2 Triticum urartu
ATGCCATTGTGTTGTTGACGAATTTGAAGACCTCGGAAGAATTTCAACTCTCCCATACTAGACATTTGATATTCTTCACTCATCATATAGGCAAATTCATCACTATAACGTTGGTCAGTACAACCAAAGATAATATCATCAACATATACTTGGCACACAAACAATTCACCATCATATTAGTGAAAAGAGTAGGGTCGAGTGAACCGGGTTTGAAGCCTTTCTTCATGAAGAGTTCCTTCAAAGTATCATACCAAGCCCGTGGGGCCTGCTTGAGGCCATAGAGGGCCTTGTTGAGTTTGAAGACTTTGTCAGGATTCTTTGGATCTTCAAAACCTGGGGGTTGAGCAACATATACTTCTTCCTCAAGCTTACCATTGAGGAATGCACTTTTCACATCCATTTGATATAGAGTGATATCATGATGGTTAGCATAAGAAAGTAATATGCGAATAGCCTCAAGTCTAGCAACAAGTGCAAAAGTTTCATCAAAATCAATTCCTTCAACCTGTGTGTAGCCTTGAGCTACAAACCGTGCCTTATTCCTCACCACAAGGCCATTTTCATCTTGCTTGTTGCGGTAGATCCACTTTGTGCCGATGATATTGTGCTTGCGAGGATCTGGACGTTTGACCAGTTCCCAGACATTGTTGAGCTCGAACTGATGTAATTCCTCTTGCATGGCCTGAATCCACTCAGGCTCCAGAAATGCTTCATCTACCTTAGTGGCTCTGTAATAGAGACAAAATCATACTGCCCACAAAAGTTAGACAAATGTGAAGCTTTTGAGCGTGTGAGAGGACCTGGCGCTTTGATGTCATTGATGATCTTTTCAACTTGCACTTCTTTTGCAATGCGAGGATGAGCTGGTTGTCGTTGAAGAATTTGATCAGTGTTTTCTTCAGGTGCATTAGCTCGACGTTCTTCATGTTCTGGAATGAATTCTTCAGCAGATTCTTCAGTAGGAATGACATCCTCAGTAGCCTTGAACTTGATAGTTTCCTCAGGTGCTGGTTCATCTATCACAGTAGGTAGGTGCTCTCTTTGCGAGCCATTAGTTTCATCGAACCGCACATCTACAGTTTCAACAACTTTGTGAAGAACGTTGTTGAAGACTCTGTAGTTGCGCGAGTCCTTTCCGTAACCAAGCATAAAACCTTCATGTGCTTTCGGTGCAAATTTTGAGTTGTGATGAGGATCTCTAACCCAACATTTAGCACCGAAGACTTTGAAATAATTTACATTGGGTTTCTTATCAGTGAGGAGTTCATAGGCAGTCTTTTTGAAGAATTTGTGAAGATATACTCTGTTGATGATGTGGCACGCAGTATCAATTGCCTCAGTCCAGAAACGACGAGGAGTTTTGTATTCATCAAGCATAGTGCGAGCCATCTCAGCAAGAGTCCTGTTCTTGCGCTCCACGACGCCGTTCTGCTGAGGAGTGTAAGGAGCAGTTAACTCATGAGTAATACCAAGTTCATCAAGATAGTCATCGAGACCAAAATTCTTGAACTCAGTGCCATTGTCACTTCTGATGTGCTTGATCTTCACATCAAAGTTGGTTGAAGCCCTCGAGGAAAATCATTTGAAGACTTTTTGCACTTCATGTTTGTAAGTAACAAGATGTACCCATGTGTAACGAGAATAATCATCAACAATAACGAAGCCATATTGAGATGCTTCATTTGAGATAGCAGAATAATGATTAGGACCAAAGAGATCCATGTGAAGCAATTCAAATGGGCGAGTGGTGGTCATGATAGTCTTCGCTGGATGCTTGGCCTTGGTCATCTTCCCAGCTTCACAGGCTCCGCATAGGTGATCCTTGAGGAATTTGACATTCTCGATGCCAATGACATGCTTCTTCTTCTTCGCAAGCGTGTGCAAATTCCTCATGCCTGCATGACCAAGTCGTCGATGCCAGAGCCAGCCTTCTGAAGCTTTTGCAAGTAAGCACACGGTTGGTTGTGGTCCTGTAGAGAAATCAACAATATACAGGTCTCCTCTCCTAAAGCCTTCGAAGACTTTGGAATTGTCAGCTTCCATAACCACAACACAACGGTACTTGCCAAAGACAACAACCATATCAAGATCACAAAGCATTGAGACAGACATAAGGTTGTATCCTAAGGACTCAACAAGCATGACTTTGTCCATGTGTCGATCCTTTGTAATCGCAACCTTACCTAGACCCAATACCTGACTTTTGCCTTTGTCAGCAAATATGATATGCTTCAGATGCGACGGTGATAATGGAGCATCCATCAATAGATTCTTGTCACCAGTCATGTGGTTTGTACATCCACTATCGAGGACCCACTCAGTGGCTTTGGGTTGATCATCCTGCAGATGAATTAGTGCAGCTTACAAACTCATATACTTCATCAGTGAAGAATATGACATCAATTCACCAGATCAATTTCATCAAGTAAAAGAACTGATAAAGCAATATGAGGACGTGAGAAATGAAAGTTCATTTCTTCATGATTAGCCTGCGTCCTTTCAGGCATACTCAGGTCTCCAGCAAATTCTTCAGACGATTATGTGCGTCTGGAGACCTGACCCTGCAGAAGAGATTAGTTCTTTTTCTTCACCACCCACATCTGAAGGGGTGGCAAAGAGTTCATCATTCTGCGAGCTCCATACGAGAAGGATGGCATAGAAGCCAGTCCATTTCGTTTCACATAAGAGGGGTTAGAGTAAGCATAAGAGTAAGCAGAGAAATTCTTCGAGGACTTATGGACATAATGATTTGAAGAATAATGCACATATCCATAATCCTTAGATCTTCCCTGCGAAACAGACGAATTAGCACGATGATGTTCATATGAGGAATTTGGTTCATATGAAGAATTTGATCTGGGGTTCCTATTCTTCACAGGTGGTGTCATGATGACATTCACCTGAAGATTTTCAAGGCATCTTTTGGGAACCCAGATTTTCTTCATAGGAGAGCCGTTCCTGCAGTTAGTTCCAACATATCTAGCAAATACTTTACCATTCTGATTTTTGAATAGCTTATAGTTGGAGTCAATTGACTCATCATCAGAATGGGGAGATTCACATGCAAATCCATATAAGTTAGATGGATTAACTGGAGGTCCCTTTGCAGCAACCCATGTAGTTTTGGGGTACTGCTCAGGCTTCCAATATGTACCATCAGCATTGATTTTCCTCTCAAAGGCGATACCCTCTTTCCTAGGGTTCCTGTTGAGAATCTGCTTTTTAAGCACATCACAAAGAGCCTGATGCCCTTTGAGGCTTTTGTACATGCCTGTCGTGTACAATTCCTTCAGCCCTGCATCATCAGTGATACTAGCAATGTCCTCAGATGAGGAATTAGTGATAGCAGAGGCATGTGAGGAATTTGAAACATTAGCAGCATTTGAACATTCAGGTGAAGAATTAGCAGATTTACGTTCAATGCACTTCAAGCATGGAGGAACAAATTCTTCCTGAGATGTGCTGATTTGTTGAGCAAGTAATGAATCGCGCTCCTTCTGAAGATCTTCATAAATCACTCTTAGCTTCTCAAGATCTTGCTTTCTTTGAAAAAATTCATAAGAAAGCTTCTCATGATCCGCTAAGAGAGTGTTATGATGACTTTGAAGTTTGTCAAGCTTGGACTGAAGTCTCTGAAGATTTTCAGTCAAAGTTTCAGTGCGATCCATTTCTTCACCCAACATATCATCACTTTTATTTAGCATGTTTTGAACCTTTTCTAAAGCCCTTTGTTGTTTTATAGCAATCTTAGCAAGTTTAGAATAGCTGGGCTTAAGGTTTTCATCAGATTCATTCACACTTGATTCAGAGGAGGTGTATTTGAGTACCTTGGCACCCTTTGCCATGAAGCAATAGGTGGGGGAGTAGTCATCATCCCCTTCATCAGCCTTGTTGGTGAGGTCATTTTCCTCAGTGTTGAAGATAGACTTGCTGACGAATGCAGTAGCGAGAGCAAGGCTCGCCACTCCGGATTCAGACTCCTCAGATGACTCCTCTTCCTCATTTTCTTCAGATTCAGCCTCAGAGTCCATTTCCTTGCCAATGAATGCCCTGGCCTTCTTGGAGATGATCTTCTTGTGATATGAAGGCTTTGAGGATTTTGATGATGAGGATTTTGTGGATTTCTTCTTTTTCTTCGCATCATCAGAACTGTAATCCTTGTATTTCTTCTTCTTTGATTCCTTTTCCCACTGAGGACAATCTTGAATGAAATGTCCAGGTTTCTTGCATTTGTAACAGAGCCTCTTCTTGTAGTCACTGGATGAGGAATCATTGCTCCTTGAGGATCTTCCAAGGCGACCACGTCTTGAGAACTTTTGGAACTTCTTCACGAGCAGAGCCAGATCATGGCTCAGTTCGTCAGGATCACCAAGGCTGCTACCAGAGTCTTCATCTTCGGACTCAGATACTGCCTTGGCCTTCAGTGCACGTGTTCTGCCATAGCTTGAACCATAGAGATCTCTCTTTTCAGCAAGTTGGAACTCATGAGTATTTAGCCTCTCGAGAATATCAGCGGGATCAAGTGACTTGTAATCAGCACGTTCTTGTATCATCAATGCCAGAGTGTCAAACAAGGAATCAAGCGATCTCAACAATTTCTTCACCACCTCATGGTCGGTGATGTCAGTGGCACCAAGTGCTTGAAGCTCGTTTGAGATGTCAGTGAGGCGATCGAAGGTTTGTTGAACATTTTCATTGTCGAGTCTTTTGAAGCGGTTGAAGAGATTGCGAAGAACATCAACTCGAGAGTCACGCTGAGTTGAGACTCCTTCATTCACTTTGGACAACCTGTCCCAGATAAACTTCGCTGTTTCCAAAGCACTCACTCTGCCATACTGTCCTTTGCTCAGATGGCCACATATGATATTCTTCGCTTGAGAGTCGAGTTGCTTGAATCTCTTCACATCGGCAGCATTCAGAGAAGGTGTGACTGAGGGAACACCATTTTCCACAACATACCATAGATCGTTATCAATTGCTTCAAGGTGCATTCGCATCTTATTCTTCCAGTAGGGGTAGTCCGTCCCATCGAAGGTAGGACACCCAGCAAAGACCTTGATCATACCTGCGGTCGACATAACTAAAACTCCAGGCGGTTAAACCAAAATCACACAGAATAAGGGAATACCTTGCTCTGATACCAATTGAAAGTGTGTTATATCGACTAGAGGGGGGTGAATAGGCGATTTTTATGAAATTCTTCACTGAGGAATTTGCCGATGAGGAAATTCCTTAGCGAAGAACTACTAGCAGCGGAATAAGTACTCAAAGGTAAACATAACAGAATACAAGCATAGTCATCATGATGAAATGAAGACAGACACAGAGTACAGGAAGTGTAATCACAGGATAACACAGGATGAAAACAAATAGACTGAAGAAATTGAACTGAGGAAATTGAGAAAGTCTTCAGTCAAAGTCTTCAAACACAGATATGAACAAACATACAACACAGTTATGAGGAAATGAAAGAGTTGAGGAAATAGAACCAGTGGTGAAGATAATGATTTGGTAGACCAGTTCCAACTGCTGTCTCAGTTGTACGTCTGGTTGGAGCGGCTGAGTATTTACACTCGAGGACACACAGTCCCGGACACCCAGTCAAGGACACTTAGTCCAAGACACCCAGTCCTCACCGTATTCTCCTTGAACTAAGGTCACACGGACCTCGTCCAATCACTCGTGGTAAGTCTTCAGGCGACTTCCAAACCTTCACAAACTTGGTCACACAGTCTTCAAAGGTAACAAGCGTCGGATCCACTCAGAATCAATCTCTTCAGTGATGCTCAATCACTTGGGGTTTGTAAGTGTTTGGGTTTTGGGTTTTTGGTTTTTCCTCACTTGATGATTTTCACTCAAAGTCCTCGGAGGATGGGTTGCTCTCAAATGACAGGTGTCAGTTTCTCTCGGAGCAGCCAACCAGCTAGTGGTTGTAGGGGGCGGCTATTTATAGCCTAGGGAGTAGCCCGACATGATAATACATAAATGCCCTTCAATGATATGACCGTTAGGTGGATAGATATTTTGGGACAGCTGGCGCATAGCACAACAACGGTCGGAATTTTGAGTAGCAAAATCCTCAGGTCTATCATGTTCCTCACTGTGTAGGCAATCCGCACTGGCGAATTCCTAACTCCTCAGTCAGGACAAATTCCTTAGAGACCAGAAGAACTTCGTCTCTGTCACTGAAGAAATTGACTGAACTGTATGAGATTTCCAATGGCTTCACTCGAAGGGATTGGTAGGTGTAGGCTTTTGAGTTGAGCATCACATGGAAATTTTTCCTTAGTATTTCCTCGACCCCTTTAACAGTACGATGTTTCCTATGACTCAAGAAAGAGAAAAAAAACTATGAAAACGAAAGTCTTCAAGCTTCATATTCCTCGCATGAATATCAAGTCTTCACGGACACACCAATTTCTTCACTTTAAAAGTCTTCATGAAAGTCTTCAGAAATACCAAAATCTTCAGTCAAAGATATTCATTTTTAGGGGTCGACTTTTCCTGTAAATATAAAACTCCTCATAGACTTATAGACCTGTGTACACTCATACACGCATTAGTCCCTTAACCTATAAGTCTTCAATACACCAAAATCACTAAGGGGCACTAGATGCACTTACAGTGCCGCCATGGGCGCCAGTGGTGCTCCCTTCTGAACCAAGGCGAGGTGCATCTCACGCGCCTTCCGGGCCTTATATGCATCAACGACCTCCTGTGGTGCGCGACACTGGCGGGAGAAATACTCCACCGAGCCACACCGAAAGCAGTCCTGAGGCCTCTGCCCCCCCTTGCCCGGCTTTTGCTGCTTAGCCGGGGCGGAGGGCTGAGGGCCCTTCTTCTTGCCCTTGCGGCCCCTCTTCTTCTGTTGAGGCTTGCGAACTTTGAGAGCATTCACCTCCTGACGAGAACTCCCCCCAAGTGGTTGTGCGGCAAAGTTCTTTTTCAGAACCTCGTCCTGCGCCTCTGCCACCTGGAGGACGTCAATTAACTCTGAATACCTCGTGTAGTTTCCCTGGCGGTAGTTCCGTGCGGACAGGACCGCGTCAGGGTGGAAAGTGGATAGGGTTTCTCAATCTTCTGAGTGTCGGTAATCTGAGTACCACACATCTGAAGAGTCGTACAAATTCGGTGTAGAGCCGAATTGTACTCCCCAACCGTCTTGAAGTCCGCAAACCTCAGACGGATCCACTCTGCCTCTGCACGTGGCTTAACAGCGTACTTCAGCCGCTCAAACCGCTGCTTAAGAGCGGTCCAAAGGCCAGAAGCACTCCGTTCAGCCATATACTCATCTTTCAGAGTAGGTGATAGGTGATGACGGAGAAAATGCAGAGCCTGCGCATTCTCAGTTTCAAACTTGGGATCGGTGGGGGCCAGCTGGGTCCCCTTACCGATCGCCCTCAGGAGGGTTCTGCCCTGGAGAAAAATCTCACAGTCCGAAGCCCATGACAGGTAGTTCATCCCCGTTTGGGCCAACTCAGCAAACTCTTTGTGGACAATTCCGGCCATCTACAATTTATGCAAAAATCATGAGATTACAGCAGGTAATCTTTTGCACAAATGCGATGTTGATAAACTTATTCAATTAAAATGACGTTCCAATATTTAAAACATGCTGTTATATGACTTACTAAATGATTAAGAGTGCTAAACAATTAATCTACAACAGTAAATCATATAATAATATCATGTTACAAAGGATAGCATGTTAAGCGCATCTCGTATGTCAAAACTAGCCCAAAAATTGAATTCCCAAGGCATTTTTAAGCCCAAATACGTGTTTTCAGTGAAAACAGACAGTTCCAGGGGCTTCTACACGAAATATTACAGCAGGAATAAAACATGCGTAAAATCTAGAAACTACGGGGGCTAAATTGCAAAAATCTCGCGCTACAGCCGGCGCCCCTTTTTTTGTATGGAGGGACACCCACAGCCGCGGCCCATCCGGCCCAGGAGCCAGCAGGGCCGGCCCAGCAGCCGACAGCCTTTCCTGTAGGGACGCTAGGGTTTCCCCTAGCGCCCGCATCGGGGTGCGGCGGCGGCACGCACACGGGTGCGGCCGGGGCTGGCCAGGCGCCACGGCTCGCCGGAGCGGCGACCAGGGCCGGCCAGGGCAGCCTGCGGCCACGGCGTGGCCGGCTGGCGCGGCCGGCGCGGCCAACGGCCACGGCGCGGCAGCGCGGGCACGGCGGCCCTCGAAGCAGGGCATGGCGGCTGCGCGTGCAACGGGCACGTGAACGCGGCGATAGCAGGACGTGGCGGCGGCAGCCAGCGGCGCGACGCCGGCGACCAGCGGGGTCGCTGCCAGTATGTCTCGGGATGCGATCTTCGTCGCATTCATCCGGAACTCCGACGGCGCATGGCACATCTGGTGCTTTTGCGGCGGTACCGCGACCATCAGGATCGCGATGCGCACCGACTCCCTATAGTGCAGTCGACAAGTTCCTCTTAGTCCAAGAACATCGACATTGGTCGGCGACGTATTCGTCAGCTCGGTTCTTGGGAGGAAAATCCACACCATAGGTAGATGAAATCCGAAAAATAAACTAATCACAAAAATGGAATCGCGGTAACGAGAGGAATCCATTTTTGCAAAAAGGGGGATCGGATCTTCTACCTCCGCGGGATCGACGAAAGCCTGCGTGATGCAGGCTTGACGGAGAGTTGATGGAGCGAAGCATGCTGATAACGTGTTCCGCAACTCCGTCGGCGAGTCCGGTCCGAGGTTGCGGAGCGAGGGCGAGCGTCGTAGACGAAGTAGTCGAACACGCGAAAGTAAATGACACAGAGAGATATGGAGGAGGCCAGCTTTATTAATCAATGATCAAAGATTACAATGATAGCTCCTCGTTGCTTTATATAGGGACTCCAGGGTCAAGGGATAAGTACCCACTTAACGTAAAGTGGGGGAAACGGGAGGGGCTACCCCGTGCGATACGCACGAGGCTGCCGCCACCCCTCGGTGGCCCCGGTTTCCCAACAATATTGATCAAAAGTGGGCTAGGATCCCAGATGTTTACATAGACAGAAATTTCAGAAACAGGGGGATAAACAAGGCTAGGGAGC
>NW_024120071.1:0-12465 GCF_003073215.2 Triticum urartu
CCTAATAGGCTTCGTTGACTTGACAAAGGATGAGTTGAGAGTCTCCAGAAGCCCGCAAGGAACGAACCTCCATGGAGAGTGCCAAGAGGAGGCTGAAAATGAGGGCCTCGTACTCTACTTCATTGTTGGAGCATTCTTCTTTGAGGAGGGAGAATGAGTGATACATCACCCCTCCTTGTGGCGTCTTGAACACCAAACCTGCACCGGCTCTTCGCCTTGGGGTACCATCGGGGTCAGCGTCCATGCGGGAGGCACCGTCAAAGTAAAGCTCCCATGATGCATCGAGGTTGACATTGAAAACCTCCTCGTCAGGGAGGTCCGTGACTAGAGGTGAGTCATATGGAATTGGGTGCGCTGCGAGAAACTCCGCCAAGGCTTGACCCTTGATTGCTTTTTGAGGCACAAAGGTGATGTCAAACTCCATCATGATAAGTGCCCATTTTCCAAGTCGCCCCATGAGCGCGGGCTGACTTAAAACGTACCTCACAGGGTCCGCCCTCGCGACGAGCTGGACTTCATGCTTCAACGTGTAGTGCCTGAGCTTCTTCAAAGCAAAGATTAGGGCCAAGCACAACTTCTCTATAGAAGAGTAGTTTCGCTCAGCCCCCACCATGGTGCGGCTCAAGTAATAACACGCCACCTCCTTCCCTTCATCATTGTTTTGGGCGAACAAAGCGCCTATCAAAGTAGGTTGCGCTGCAATGTATAGAATGAGTGGGCGCCCCTTCACGGGAGCTGTCAAGACAGGTGGATTAAGGAGGTACCTTTTGATTTCATCAAATCCGCGTTGGCATCCTTCATCCCACACGAACGAAGCTCCTTTCTTCATGAGGCTCGAGAAGGGCTGGATGCGTCCGGAGAGGTTGGAGATGAAACACCTGATGTATGCTAGCTTCCCTTGCAATGACCTCAACTCTTTGAGATCTTGAGGTGGCGGCATGTCGAGGATGGCCTTGATCTTCTTAGGCTCGATCTCTATGCCTCGGTGACGAACAACAAAGCCGAGGAAGAGGCCTGACTGAACAGCAAAGGCACACTTCATCGGGTTCATCTTTAGTTGATGTTGACATAACCGCTTGAAGACAACTCGAAGATCCTCCTGATGATGCTTGCGATCCTTGATTTTGACTACCATGTCATCAACATAGCATTCCACCGTATGATGTATCAAATCACCAAGAACGCACGTCATGGCACGCTGGTACGTTGCGCCAGCATTCTTCAGTCCAAACGGCATGACGGTGTAGTAGAAATTTCCCTTTGGGGTCCTGAAAGCGGTGTCAATGGCGTCATCGGGATCCATCTTGATCTGGTTGTAGCATGACGAACCGTCCATGAAGGAAAGTGCGCCATGGCCTGTGGTGGAGTCGATGATGATCTCTGGGATTGGTAGAGGAAAGTCATCCTTTGGGCAAGCCCGATTTAGGTCACGGAAGTCCTGGCAGATTTGTATCTGCCCATTCTTCTTCTCCACCAGGACAATATTGGCGAGCCACCGTGGATACTTTGTCTCCTTGATGAAACCTGCGGCGATTAGCTTGTCGATCTCTGCGATGACATAGTCTTCAAGTTCTGGACGTAACCGTCGTGGTTGCTGCTTGATGGGACGGAACCGTGGGTCAATCGCCAACTTGTGCGTAGCGACGCGAGGGTCCAAACCTGGCATCTCCATATAACTCCAGGCGAAGCAGTCTCGGTACTCCATCAAGAAGCTTCGATAGTCCTCCCGCTCCTCTTCCGTCAGCGTGGCGCTAACGAAAGTGGGGCGTGGGTCATCCTTTGTTCCAAGGTTGACTTGGACGAGATCATCGATGGTGGGTTGTCCTCCATCTTCTAACTCATGTGGTGCCGATATGGAGCTAAGTTCCTCGGCGTCACTTGGCTCACCGTTGGCAGAGTGTTGTTGATGAGGAACGGCGAACAAAGTGTCAGACTCATCGCTTGATGAGACGGACATGGCATGGCAGTTCACTCATGTTCCGACACTGAGCTCCTCCTCTTCATCAGCAGGGATGTCGTAGGTACAACATTCCATCGCATCATGTATCGGATCGCCAAGGACGCATGTCATGGCATGCTGATATATTGCACCTGCATTCTTCAACCCAAAAGGCATGTCATTGTTGTAGAAGTCTCCTTCTAGCATCGGTCTCCTTCTATCTTCTGGTTCTCGTGGTGCTTGCATGGAGCTGAGCTTCCCCTCATTGCCGGGGGGCGTCGGGGTTGTTGTAGCCAAGCCCAAACTTTGGTTGAGCTTTGCCTTTTTGCTTGATGAGGTCTTCCGCTTGTCTCCCCCATTCCTCGCATATGGCGGGTGGTGAAGGCATCCTGTTGTTCCGCCCAAGAGTGATCCCAGCCTTCTCCAACAAACGAACCATCTTGGGCTCCGCCTTCATTGTCGGTAGTACCTCCTCTGGGTCACTGCAAGTTTGGGGAAATTCAAATACAAAATCACATTGTTTTACCTACGGGACTTTGTAGAAAATGGTCTGGACTCTAGATCCGGACAAACTGGGGATTGCCCAAACCTCCAATGGGGAAGTCACTGAGATATAGAGCGACGGGGGTTGTACGCCTTGAGCTCCCCTTGCAACTTCCTCCACTTCTTTTATTCTTCTTCTATCGGAAATTGGTACGGGCGCAGGCTCTTCCCTCCGGGGGTTGCGTGCCCGTAGCGTGATGGGTGGTGGCGCATCATTGCCGCCTGTTAGCATCTTGGAGCCTTCCTGGGCACCTGCAGAGCTTCCAAGTGTTAAACAAATGGGCTCTCGGCGCGCCAAAGTTGATGAAGAAGTGGTAGCCTCTTGAGAAATTGTCGTGGCCGACCTCAGCGTGATTGGTGTTGACGTCGGGAACCTTGCCTTCAACAGTAATGGGACCACTGGACCAGGCATAGAAGATCATGTTCCACATGATGTCGAAGTAGAGCTCCCTACCTGCAATTGGGAAGAGGGGCTATAGTCGTACCGCATAGATGAAGATGGCCTCCTATGGATTTGGCCCCTGTAGGTCCGAGGGGAGGAGTCCTTTGCATCGGCAGGTGAGATCGGCATGATGGGGTGCTTCATCTCGGCTAGTGGCCCAAAACCTGGTTTGGTCAAAAGATCCACCGAAGGTGTTGTGCGCCCCAACTGCTGGTCGCTGTCTACAATGGAGAAATAGTACTTCGCATCTGCATGGTGAGACTCCTGCATAGTATAAGAAGATATGTTGCCGATGATGCGCTTTTGTGTACCACTGGCGTCGAGGAACTTCAAGCATTGATGGAGGGTGGATGGAACGACACGGTACTTGTGGATCCACGGTCTTCCTAGAAGGGCGGAGTAGGAGGTATTCGCCTCGATGACGAAGAACCGCACCTTGAAGCTAAAAGTTGACATCTGGATCTTCAATGTAATGGCACCTAGTGTAGGCTTCCCTTGGTTGTCGAAGCCGCAGATCATCACGTCAGTAGCCTCCAAGTCGTCCATCGTAAAACCTGCCCGCGTCAAACTCCGAAGAGGGAGAATGTTCACGGCAGACCCTGGGTCTATGAGGATCCTGCGAATATGTGCAACACCAATATTACCTTCCACATACAATGGCCGGTTGTGGTCACCATCATCTATGAGCTTATCATCCTCGTCGAACGTGATCTCGTTCACGAACAAGGGGCTAGAGCAAAGACGGTGTTTCGCCATGGACACCTCATAGAGTTCCGGAGCATGGAGCGCCTTGATAAGGGCTTCGCGAAGGTCGGGCACCATCATGAGCGCATCGTGCACACTCAAAAGTGCAGGGATCCGCTTGAGGTGGGCGATGATGTTGTAGTCAACGTCACGTGCCTTCATCTTCTCCTGGCCTTGGTGTTCAGATTCCTCCTCCTGCACAAGCACCTCCTTTGGGGCGGTTGGCTTCTGCACCCTTGTTGGCTTGATCTTTAGTGGTTCAGGTAGGACATTACCCCCACGCAGGTTCATGTTCACCTCTTCCAATGGCACTTCCTTTGACGCCTCTTCGGCGTGGAGGACAGTTTGCTCTTCAGGAGTAAACACGTCTTCGGAAGGGGTGTCGCTGTAGTCATGGATGACGTTGCAACTCTCTATGCTTGGTGATTGGGATGAGCTGGCTCCTTCTTGAACTTTCCCCCCCCCCCTTGCTGGGGCCTGCCCCCAGCCGGGTGGCAAGAACTGCGCCAAGGTTGGTAGCACACGCCCCCGTCGAGGAAAAGGCTCGTCTCCCTCTGACATAGGGACAAATCTTGGTGGAGGCCGGCATTGACTTGGATCGAACTGCCTTAGAATTCTTGGGGGAGCTCGTTCTGGCAAAGCCGAGCGAGGATATCGGGGTGGAAGCCTCCTTGTATACGGTCTTCGGTGCACCATCCTCCAAGGCTCCTCCCCGGGAATGGTTGGGGTCACCTGTGGCCGAAAGGAAGATACCGGCGTCTTGGAGAGGACGAGGTTGGATAGCTGGTCTTCAACTTGGGCCAGTGGCACCCATGTTTCTTCGAGCTTCGTGTCTTCACTTGGCGGAGATGGTAACTTCATGCTCACCATGTTTACTGCATGGTAATCTGGGTTGATAGCTTCTGGGTCGAGGTTGATCCTCCTCTCATTAATGGCTCTTTGTAGCCATTCTTTGAACGTGACACAATCTTCAATGACATGTCCCACATACCTCTGATATGGGCAAAATAAAGGATTATCTGTCATCCTCACCTGATCAGGCCTCCGAGGCTCTGGTAAGCTCAAGGCTCGATGTTCCATCAACTGGTTGAACATGTCCTTGATGAGCTCCCGACGGAAGACGTGCTACTTCTTGAGGAGCTCCTGCATCGACGGGCGTTGCCTCCCTCCAGCTTGTTCGCCTCTTGCACCCAAGATGGGCACATGGCCTTGCGGTGCAGACGAGAAGACCTTGGTGGTGTTCGTTTCAGCTGGCGCCTTCGCCCTGCTACCGTTGTTGATTTGCTTGGACGTCGAGGTGAAGCGCTTGGCGGGATCAAATGCACTGGCATTCTTATAGAGCTCCATTATCTGTGATGATTTCTCAAACTCAAGTTTCGTGGCCGCTACCGCCGTGCTGAGGGCACTAAAAGTTCTAGGCTCACGCCGAGAGACTTCAAGTGACCAATGTTGCTGCATCCCATGGACGCACATCTCAATGGCATCCTCGAGGTGCATCTCCCTGGCGAGACGCACATAACTATTGCGGAAGCGGATGATGTAGTCATCAATGGACTCATCTCGTCATTGTCGGACTTGTGCCAGCTCGACAATCGAGAAGTCCTTCTTCATGGCAACGAAGTGCTTCTTGAAAACCTCTTTCATGGCCGCCCAACTCCCAATGGACCCAACCGGTAAACGGTTGTACCAATGGAAGGAGGGCCTGGTTAATGACCCTGAAAATTGGCGAAGGAGAAGTGACGGGCTGTTTGCTGTGTCGCCGCATGCCGCCTCGAAGTACGCCAAGTGCTCCCTTGCATCACCGGTTCCATCAAATTGACGGAACTTTGGTGGGTGCCACCCTGCGGGATACGCCATCATGTCATGCCACGCCTCGTAAGGCTTCTCCAGCTCACTCTCGGAGGTACGAGGGGCTTGATCTATCGCCATTTGCTTCAACTTCTTGTCCACCATATCCCCGACCATGTCATGGTAGTCCTTCAGCATAACCGCGCGTGGTACTGCGTTGGCAGAACTAGCAGGGCTAACCCAAGGCCGAGCTTGTGTGTTGGGGTCATGTTGAGGCACATCATTTAAGGGCACCCTAGCAGGAGGGCCCACCTGGAGTTCCTCCTCTTGCGGATCCACCACTCGCTGCAGCACGCCTTGTGGAGGAACGCCTTGGTTGTTCATCATGAGCTCAATGAACTGGTCAAGCTTTGACGCCAACTGGTCAATCGTCTGGCGCTGGCTTCTGACTTCTTCTTCTAGAGACACTTCTTGTGGTGCTACTTTGTTTACAACACTTGGGCCTTGGGTGCCATCAACGGGTGGCTTGGCAGCAGGATCTTGATCCACAAGGCTATCACCATGATTCACCATGCGAACGGGCGCGGTGTGGAGGTCTTCATCACCTCCCTCGTAATCTGACAAAACCGATGAAGCTAGTTCATGGTAACGAGGGGAGTGCGGGCGACTCTCCAACGATGGCGAGGAAGATGAGTCAGAGAAGCCTTCATCATCATCAAGGTTATCTTGGCGTTCTCCATCTCTGGGAAACCCATCCGTCACGCCTTGATGGGTGATGGATTTTAATCTTGTATTGGCCCCTGGCCTGTTTGCAACTTGTCGTCGTCCTTCAAGGTCTTGAGGAAGCCTTGATGTAATGTCGGTGTAGTGACGCTTGTATATATCTTCATTTTGTGAAGTGCTCCCTGCACCTAATGAGCCTTTCCCTGTTGTCACAGGAAGACACGTGGCCCTGGATCTTGCAGCTTCTTGCGATGTTGATGAGCTTGTCTTGGCATCCCCCTCCGCACCCCTGAGCCATGCACGAACATGGCCAAGGCGCGGTAGGAAGGTCCTCTGGAAGTCAACCTTTGGGTTCGGCACAATCTCTTCTTTGGAAGGATAGTCAAACTCCTCGGTGATGGCGGGAGGCCGCCATTCATTACTTGACCCTTCACTTGGCTGCACTCCAAGAGTACCACACAAGGCAAGGTTCTTCTTAGTTGATTCCTTCGCTTTTTCAGCCTCCTGCTGGGCTTGAGCTTCTCCATCTTGGTCCATCCTTTCAGAGGGAACAAGAGGAAACTCCGTGGGAAGTGTTGTGTCTTGTGGGAGGGCAGCGTTGGCAGCACCCTCGGAAGCTACTTCATTGTTGGAGGAGAACGTAAGCTTGGCTTCTTCGACGCCTTCCATCGGTGTGGCCGTCGGCGCTGGCATCTTCTGATTCTCTAGTGGGGGTGCTGGTGCAGTAGCTTTTACCTGTTCATCATTCTTCTGGGGAAGGGATGAAGAAAGAACCACCTTGCTCCCTTGCACAATGCTTCTCATGGACGTCTTGCGTGGTTTCGGCGCCAATCGGCTGAGCAGGTAGCTATGCCGCTCATGCCGCACCAAGTCGGGGGAGATGCGAAATTTGATCCTGTCATTTTCTTGAACGACCCCACCATCGGGTCGTAAACGCACCTGAGTGTGTCGAAGGACCAAGTCCTCAAGTTCTTTATAAAGAACATGGCGGTTTCTCCGACGCCTCTCCCGCTTGCGCTGATTCTCCGTTGGAAAGATACCATCCCTTTGCACCAGTGGCGTGCGTAGGAGTGTTGGTGCAAGGCGCCTCGTGGATGATGAATACCTGCCCATCATCGCCTACAGTTGTGGCCAATCTCCCCGCCTAGGAGGTGATAAAGGTCGTGGTGGAAGCATCTGTCGCAAAGGTTCCCGTGGTTTCCATTGTTGAGTGGGCTGAGGGTCCCTCTCATTGTCTTGATGTCCCCGCCTGGGAGGTGACAAAGGTCGTGGTGGAAGCGTCTGTCGCAAAGGTTCCCGTGGTTGCCACTGTTGAGTGGGCCGGGGTCCCTCTCATCGTCTTGATGTCTTGACCATCGGTTCCAACGTGGAGGCATGTTGGGATATCTCCCTTGTGGGAAGTGTCGATTTGGTGAAGGTTGTCGCCGAGGCGCCAAAGTCTGGCGCTCATGTTGAGGAGGATGGCTTGGGGCTTGACGCCTCACCCTTCCTGCAGCTTGAGCCGACGATGCACTTGGCGCCATCGGATCTTGGAGCCTCCTTTGGATATTGTTCATCTGCTCTTGGAGTTGGCGAAATTCTCGCCGTAGGTCGTCGTCCTGTGGCGTGGGTGCTTCATGCCGAAGGGTGGAAAACCTGTTGTTGTTGGGAGAGACCTTCCGTCGACCGCCGAGTTGTGGAGACACGGCGCCCATGCACCCCTTCGAGTGTCGCCAATTTTGAGGGAGACAGTAGGGCCTGGTAGAATGGGCTCTTTGCGTGAGCGGCGCTTCCAGAACTCCTTCATGATGGCGCGTCTCACCAGCTCCTTGACCTTGCATGGCTCGTATGCCCAATCATCAGGGAACAAGTCATACGGAGGGGTTAAGGTGCTTCGGTAAGTGAACACCTTATCAGCTAGGTCCATGGCGCCGAGGGACCAATCCTCCTCCGGCACCATGCTCTGAGCAATGTGGGAGGCTATCTGTTGGTGGAGTAACTGTACCTTGCGGTACTTCCTCCTGTAGTTGCGTAGGGGATGAGGGCTATCCGACAAACGAGCGTTGGCCATGAGCCTATGCAAATTATGGGACATGGCCTCCAAACCCTCGAGAAGCTCTACCTCAGTGCGCCGCGGAGTTGGTTCCAGCGGCTCTGAATGCGTAGTCGTGGTAGGGGTGTGGAGGGACACCGCACTAGACCGCCTGTTGGCGGCTCTGGTGCAGAGGCGTTGAGCTGCCTCCACATCACCGTTCATATCTGCCCTCGTCGATTCCTTCAACAGGGCGCGCGCCTCAAGCATTAGCTCGCGACACTTCTTCTTCATCCTGGCAGCCTCCCGCCTTAGTGCCTTCTTCGACTGCACAGTTTGAAACTGCACAGGATCCTGGGCTTGATGGATGTAGACCTTCTCGCCAAGCTCGATGACGACCATGGGCGGCATCGATCCAAATTGGATCATCACCGGCTCCGAGTTGCTGTCGTGGGAGAGTCCACCTGCATGAAAGGGATCTTGATGAGCGGAAATCCTCGCTTTTGCCTTGTCATGCAGCATGCTGTGCAGGTTGGGAGACGAGCGAACACGATTCAGACGACCAGAATGAAGCAAAGATGGGAGGAGAACCAGGTCCCACCGGGCGTGCCAATTTGTTTGACACGAGAAAAATCTTATGAACACTCCGGAAGAAGGGAAGAGAAGGAGTATGGATTTCTCTCATGCGTCAGGGAAAAGAAAAATGCGGGCGTGCCAATGTACCGTAGTACACAAAGAAAAGGGGCACGGGAAACAAGTATTTCATTAATCTCATCGGATAAACAAAATTACAAGATCCCATAAAAAATGGTTGCGCTCCGTGGCCTACTAGCGCGGCATGCCTGACTATGGCGATGTGCGGTCTCCTGGTTCCCGCGGCCTCGGAAATCTCCCAGTTAATTACTCCCGCGGGTTGCTCCGCGAGATACCTCCGATTAAGCCATGTGGTCGTCTTCGTCGTCTTCGCTTCGTGTTCTCCATGCATGATGATGATGGTGTGTGTATGTGGTGTGGGCGGCGGCAAAGCCCGTGTCCTCGTCGGTACACGTGCCGCTTAAAACATGGCTTTATGTTGGCCACGTTCACCCTCGCCGTCGCGCCTCGTCGGTCTTGACAACGTTGATATAGTCGGTGTTGAAGTTGCATGGGTCCTGCTCAGCTCGGACTTCTTGACGATGTAGCGGCTTCGTCGGGTATGCAAGGGGTTGCCTCGCGGGAGTATTCTTATGGAGACCGGTGTCGGTGTATAACCAACACTCGCTCGTATCGGCAATGCCGATGTGGTTGGCGCCTCGTCTCGGTTGGACGCCGTGTTTACGGCGGGCCCCCCACACAAAGGGGCCGCCCCCCCGGGGCGCCGGAGTTAGTGTTGGTGAAGTCACGTTGCCGCCTCACCATCACGCATCTTCTTCTTGGGCTCCGGGTCGTGGAGAGCATCATGTGGCACCATCTTCTCCTCCAGGTCACGGACAGCAGCACCTCCCTGCTCCGTGTTGCGGGCAGCACCAAGGGTGTGTGTTATCTTCTTGGCTCCATGTTGCGGGCTCCATCTTGATGAGGTAGACATTGGTGGTGATGTCCCACGAGCCTCCAGTCCATCTTGATGATGTTGATGTTGGTGGTGTCCTCCTTGCAAGCTCCACGCCACGATTCTCCGCGGTGCCAGGCTGACGATGTTGGCGATGGGCGTCGTCTTGGCGAGCTCCGCGCCGCTATCCAACGCGGCACGGTGGCAACATCGTTGCGAGCCTCCACGCCTTTGTTATCCATGTCGCCGGCTTGACGAAGAAGACAACGGGCGTCGTCCTAGCGAGCTCCGTCTCCGTCCTCCATGGCACCGGCTTGATGAAGAAGAAGTCGGGCGACGTCCTAGAGAGCTCCGTCTCGCCTTCCTCCGCGGCACACGACGGAATCCCTGCGAGCTCCATGTCTCCGGGCTCCAGCTTGACGAAGTAGATGTTGGCGGCATCCCCAACGGGCGCCACGCCTCCGTCTTCTAGCTCCAGCATGACAAGTGGATGGCGGGCGTCCTGATTGCGAGCTCCCGTTCATGATCCTTGCGACACCGGGTTGATGATGTTGACATTGGCGTCATGTTGGCGAACTCCGTAGCGCCATCCACCGCGGCACGACAGCGGCATCCTCCCGAGACTCCACGCCTTCGTCCTCCATGGCACCGGCTTGATGAAGTTGACATTGGCGTCATATTGGTGAACTTCGCACCGTGATCCACCGCGGCACATCGGCGGCATCCTTGCAAGCTTCCCCACCTTCGTCCTCCATTGCACCAGCTTGATGAAGAAAACGAGGGCGTCGTCCTAGCGAGCTCCATGTCGCCATCCACAGCGGTATCCTCGCGAGCCTCGCGCCTTCGGGGCTCCAGCTTGACAAAGTAGATGTCGTCGGCCTCATCACCAAGGGCGGCCACCACAAAGGAGTCCAACGGGCTGCGCGCCGGCAGCCCCATCGACACGCCATTGTCTTCCATGCCTTGGTGAAGTCCGTGAGTAGCTTCGTCTTTGGTGAGCTTGATGAAGATGATAGCACCATCGAAGTGTTGCAAGTTTACGAGATCCACCGCACCATCACCGTGCTGTACATGCATGCAAAAAAAGTAAAGGACGAAGGAGAGATTAGATGTTAATTTTACCGTCCGGGAACATCAGCTTGGCGGCGTCCATGTCACTGGTGAGGTTTGCCTTTAGCTGCGTGCGCTTCGCCGGCGTCCTCGTGTGCCTCGAGGTGGCCTCCCGATCTTTGGTTCTCTTGCGTCTCGCCGGCCACGTGCGTGATTGTTATCTGCGTGCTTGGGTTTTGGTGTGTACGAGATGTCGGCGACCTGGTGGTTGGATCCCTCGGTGCCTCCTCTGGCTGGGTATTTATAGGATGGCAGGCCTAGGGTGCTGGAGGCAGCCGTCAATTTTCTTTCCTTATATGGCTCTTCATCTTGACGCCCAAGCTGCACAACTAAAAGGAAAGCTCCAACACATATCTTGTTATTTTATGTATGCCTTTCCGGTTCCTTTCTTTTGTTTCCAAACGTGCTGCACAAGAACGTGCTGGCTTTGCCTTATTCCATGTATATGTGTACGGATTTAATCCAATGGAGCACGCCCGCGGGCTCATCACCGCGAACAATGGTCGACCCATGCGATATAGCCCATACGGATTCAATACAGTTCTGGGCCAAATAAACATTGTGTGTATTCAAAGAACATATATACGCGTGCTCACCGGCCGCCGTAGTTACTCAAATACGTATGTATTTTTCATATACACGCATGGTATTTCGGTACGTACATACTCGAGCCTGCCGGCCGGCCGTAGATACTAAGATACATACAAATACTGTATCGTTATATATTTGACATTGCATGCAGAGATTGACACGTGACACGGTATGCACATGCATGTGCACAACTAGTCCATCAACCCAAGAGATGTGCACTGTGCGTACATGCATATTTCTCTCTCTCTCTTTTTTCTTCTTTTTACACTCATGGGCACTCCTTGCTCCATGCATGTACGCACGATGGCAAGAAAAAAATTGCACAAGTTATTATTGGACAACTTCGTCTTTTATTCTCTCTCTATGCTCCTACTACTTGTAATGAACAAAAAATTCTCGTCGAACAGTATCTACTAAACCAATGGTTGAAGAACCACCCAAAATCTATCATACTACTGAAGCTTTCTACTTGGATCATCTTCGATCCCTATGTGCTCGTGCTGAAACCCCAACTAGCTTAGTTGAGGGCAAATGTTTAGATGAGCATGCTTGTTATGTGTGACACCGCTTATCTCAAAAAGGGAAACTTTTACTGAATCAAATTCATCGTTTGCATGCTATGCTTGGAATTTATGTGAAATATATGATGTTACTTGTTGTTCTGAAGACCCTAAGAAACACCTTCCCTACCAATATGAGTTTAGTGATAATGGAATTGTATCTTCGTATGGTAAGGGTGTTTATAATTACTATGATGTTCAACAAATTGAAGAATTTGTTGCTTTTAATGGTGCTTATGAAATTGCTTCTTTGATTGAAAATTATGATGCTACTCTTTACAAATCTGAAAATTTTGACATACTTAATTATTATTATGATAATTATGCTTCTAATGCCTATGTTAAACCATATATTGAGGACTCCTCCGCTCGCTGTCCAAGAAGAGACCAATATTTTGCAGGAGTCTATGGAAGAAGGAATTGATGAAACTAGGGGCTCATTGGATGAAAAAGATGATGAGGAGAGCGAAGAACAAAAGGAGGAAG
>NW_024120072.1:0-9452 GCF_003073215.2 Triticum urartu
CCGCCATCATAGGCCAGGATTCGCCGGTGAGACCTCAGGCGGCGGCAGGACGGAGGAGGCGAGGGGAGGGGGCCTAGGGCCGGCGGCGTGGTTGCCCCCCGTGTCGCCTAGGTTTGGCATGCCATAGGTTTTCGGCAGTTAGCTTTTTTTAGTAAAAATAACAATGTGCACATATCGTTGCAGGTACTCACAGAATTGCTTCCTATACAGGCAGAAGCCAGTCGCACAAGCCACCACCGTGGTGGGAGCATCTCATTACAACATTCAGAAACATCATAGGAAACCATGCCATCTCTTGCATTAGATCAATCAGAAATGACATAGAACAATGTGCCGCCACCGGTTGCCTTACAGCAAGCAGAAACAACACAGCAAACCAAAATGATGGTAGGAAAGACGAGATTTCCGCTTCACCGAGCCACCACATCCAGCAGTGTGGGAAGAGGAGGCTGAAAGCAGAGCTGTTATCACTCGTCGCAGCGATTCGTCCAACCAACAAGCTTGAATTTGCAGAAGTCTTAATTTCACAGCTGCGGCCGGATCGAGATGCCCCGGAGAAATTGGGGGTGAGGCTCAAGAAGATTGTGGAAGACAACATGTACGCGGTACGCCACGCCTGCATGCCTGGCGATACAGAAGCTTACCTGCAAGATGATTACGGATGTCCTCCAACATGACGAACTCTTCGAAGTGATAGAAAAGCACAAGATCACACATTACTGGAGGCTTCAAAGGCGATGGCCAGGCTTGAGAGCAACATGCTTTTTGCTGGCGTCCGTCAGGACTGCCACGGGGTTCCTCTGAAGCCTCTCTTGTCTGTTCTCGCAAAAAATGCAGAAGATGTTTTGACACAGAGGAAACAGGCTCTGGTTCAGGCTCAGGCCATCAGCAATGCGCCTGCCGGTGTATCAGCACCATGATTGTTGCACTACAGGTACAGGGTATTTTCGTATGTTAAGAATACTGAAACAGGGTACTGAATTCTCAGTGTGTTGTATGCCTGCTGGTTTTCTTTTGTTTATTTCAGAATTTGTGAGACTTTGTAATAATTGATTGATAGTGCACCTTCGGGTGGAGAGACCAGGAGTATAGTCCTTCAGTTATTCAAAAAGAACTGAAACCGTTTGTGCATTAAACATTCTGGGCTGTGTTCTGCATTGTGGCAAGACGATCCAAGTGTTTTGCATACTAGCATGTATTTGTGTATCAGCATATAGCACGAAATATCTGGCTTCTATCCATCCGTAAGTATTCCATTCTGACGAATCTGATTGATAGTGGTGTTTCTTGAGGGGAGGGAGTCTTTGGAAAACCAGAAATGACCTGAAATGGCTATCATCTCCCGACTACTGTGAAACACTGGCGCCTACTAATCATAGAGAATTGCTAGTTGTTTTGGACAAATTATGTCACTACCTACACTGGAGGTGCTGTAGGCACCCCCTGTGTAAATGTAGAGAAAGAGAACAGGGGAAGGCGATGAATAGAATCTCCTAAGCCAAAGTCATACCTCGGCCGAAGCTGCCCTTCCGATCCAAACTGAAACAGTCGTGACTGTCTCCCTGTGTATTTGTAGTGGCTGCCTCTGGTAACTTCGCCTCAGGCCAGGGCCCAAGAACAGCCCACCATCCAACCTGCTGTCGAGCATAGAGAGATCGCTCATAATCCCCCTCCCCCCTCCACAAATTTTAGCTTGCTCCCAAGCCAATGCCGATAAATAGAAGAATCACCAGGATCTCAAGGACTGCTCAAACGCATCAGCATCAACAGCATATGCAGGAAGGAAAAGATAGACTGTCACCTGGATCCCAAGGGAGATGTGATACAAAATGACGAGAAGTAATACTAGTCTCAGGGAACTACCAAGAACAAAAATATGCCATGTTATTGTTGACTCAGGTCATGGTTACTTCAACGTGCAAGCACCAGCAGAGTGCAGAAACTTGTAAAACCAACCTATTGTCGATTGGAAAAAAAATCTAGAAGTATGGCAGAGGAGTTCTGATTCCGAAAGCAAGGAAACATCGACTGAACTTAAGCGGTGGATATTGCAAAGTTACCACAGAGAGAAATAAACCAGAGAGGCAGTGTGAAAGCAAACAACCATGCAATTTCCCAGTGGAATCTTCTGGGGCCATAAGGGAATAACTTATCAGTTGGGCAAAACTGAAACCAATCCCTCACTAACACTTTACAGAATAAATATACAATCTTCCACTGCATAAGCTCAGAAGTTCCCTGAATGATACGAGTAATGGCTAGTGAAACACGAGCTAACCAAGGCTTGCAAGGAACAATCGATCAAGTGCTCCAACTCAAAAGAATTAGGGCTACGTCCCATTAGTATCCATTGGTTCACAACTGGTTGTGCATACTTCCACGATCAGTCCCATGGAATAAAATTCAGTAGTGTGAATCATAACAACACATCCAGTAAGGAGTATATCATTCAAGATTGTCCTTCTTCAAGTGCCAGAGAAGAGGTCACCACCATTTCCAAGCTTGTCGATGCATGGTTCAGATCTCATCTAAATAAAATATGGCAAACAGATGGTTTTCTATAGACATGAAAAATCTAAGTAACAGGGGAATTTTTATTGACTTTCTTTAGATATGCTTGAACTCGAAATATGCAATGGTTTCCGACAATATGTCAAAGATATGGTTTTGAACTTAAACTTGATGTTCATTGCTGCATTTTTTTCATACCTTGTAAGAAAATTTGTGTTTAAACTGGAAATTTCACATGCTAATGGACATCACCCTCTCACCATACTCTGTTTTATTGAGAATTTTTGGTAAACTTTCAAACATGGTTTCTATGAAGTTTTCATTATACTGTAACTTTTTCCACTAGATATTCCCTCATGCAATAGTGCTTGTCTTTTTTCCTAAAACGGCAGGGCAATGCATCTACGAGGAATGCTTGCCTAAACGGGAAGCGGGATCCGAAGGCCATGAGCTATGCTCACTCAATCATGTTGTGGTGGAGTACATATGTGACCTTGAATTTTCCTATTGTCAATAAAGATTTAGGCCTTGCTTGTGTGATGTCTTTTCAAATCCATCGTCCATTTGGACGTCTCTCAGTTTAGTTGCCTCATTCCTGCCTCTAGCTGCTGCAGCGTTTGCATTCGGGGGTGTAGCACTTCTCTGAAATCACTAATTGTATCGGATAACTATTATCTAATAGCCTTGTTACTGTTACAGGACAATCACATGAACACCCTGATCTCTTTCGCCCCAAATAACTTCATGAGTATTATCATCATGAACAGTGGACTTGCCGGTGTATCATCAGCATGATTGCTGCATTACAGAGTATTTTAATATGTTAAAAATACTGAGACGGGTATTGAATTCTCGTTGTGCTATATGATTGCTGTGTTTTCTTTTGTTTCCTTCTTCGCAAACTTGTGAGAATCTGTAATAATGGATTGTCTGCACCTTTGGTTGTGGAGACTGGGAGAGAGTGTAATCCTTTCCTTATCTATAAAACTGAAATCGTTTGTGCGTTAAGATTTCAATCCATCTTGTGCATCATGCCAAGATCAAAGTTTTCTCTATGATATATGCATCAAGATTGGGCCTGCTGGTGTACCAATTCAGCTTGGAGCTGCCAATTAATGTGCTGCTGAATGGTTATTCAGACTTGCTCAATTGGTTACTATATCCGAATTAATGTTGACATGTTAACTGGCTGAACTCATCTACTGACAGTAAATCGCTGAATGACTAGCCTAATTTGTTATTATTCGATGTTGTTCTTGTAGCGAGAAGTCGGGTATCAGTTTGAACAACTGAACTGAACTTTTTATCTGTGTGGACACTACACTTGAACGCCACAACCACAACCACCTAATGGTAATGGATATGTCAGCAGCGCATCATCGGTAGGTTTGTTTATAACAGAGTAAAATTCGGTCCCAGCCAGTCAATCTCAGGCCCCGTTCGGAAATTCGCTAGCTCCTAGAATCTGTGGAGCAGCGGTTTGCTCGCTCCCAGATTTTGTACTGCAGCTCCATCCGCTCCCGGAGTGGAGCGTGGAGTGGAGTATTCCCGAACGGGGCCTTAATCAGGTCCTGATTTGGACTCGACCTTGAATGATGAAGCCCCGAATGGGAAGAGCAAGGTTGCAAGAACAAGCAGATTGAAGATGGCTTCATGGAAACTTACCAGGCAGGCAGGCAGTCCGCCCGGCGGCTCGAGCAAGCTGCTGCCCGCCGCAGTCGCAGTCCGCACCGCCCGCCGCCGCTTCAGATTTGTTTCTTTTTCTGTAAGAGAATCCATTCAGATTCTCTCTTTTTTTATAATAAAATCCATTCAGATTTTTTTTTCTTTTTTTTGAGAGAAAAATCCATTCAGATTCAGACAGGGCAGCTCTGAAAAATGATACAAAACTGAGAAAAGCCTAGTATGAGACAGTACGGACCGTGAAAACACGAGCCCAGGAGGCCCAAATATACATCCACCCATGCCAGCGCTGTCCTGTGTAAACTGAGCGATGGTAGGTTTTTTAGTGGATTTTTCACAGAAAAAAACAGCTGTTATTTTTTTGGAGCTGCATATTTAAAAACCTATCAAAAAATAAAAATACACTTTAGAAAAATGTTCAGTATGTGTCTTATGGAAAGATTCAGTGTATATTAAAAAAATCGCAGTGTATAAAAAATGTTCATCGTATATTTAGAAATGTTCAACGTATACTACAAAAATGGACATCATATATTTTCATTGTTCAGTGTGTATTTGAAAAATGTTTACTGTATACTAAACAGGTTCAGTGTGTATTTGAAAAAAAAAATGTTCACCGTCTATTGCAAAAACTAAAAAAAGAAAATGTCTCAAAAAAAGGAGAAGAAATAACTCTGAAAGGAGAAAAAGAAAAAGAAAAAATGAAAAAGAAAAAAATTTATATCATCGTATATTACTGATTAGTTCCCCTTTTCACCTCTTGCAGCTGTAGGAGACGGGCGACTCAAATTAGCGTGCTTACAAACAACCGTGCCACTTTTGATCTTGAGCCAAGCGGTTTCTGTCTCTATTCTGGATCGCGAGTACTACTACCAAAGGTTACAGAGTCCAGCCTCATGCCACTTTTCAGGGTCCGCAGAAGAAAGAAGTTCCCCCCTTTTCATCGTTTTCTTTGTTACTGATGGAAAACTTAGCTTTCAAAACTTCAGTTCTTCTACTATTCAGATGCTTTTTCAATCACAATCTATTCTTTTACAGAGCAAAATCGCCGTTCCTTTTAAGAAAAAGGGTTTTCCCCCGCTTTATATAAAGCACCATCACCACAACATCGAGCAAGAAGATACAAACGCACATCACCACCACACTGAACGCACACGCCCAAGGCGAGATACAAAGGTGCCGAGCACCGAACACACCACCCCAACGACGACTAAGCACCCTAATGAGAAGCCGAAGACCACCATGAAGATGAGCAATCCACTAAGGGGTAGTGAGACGGACAAAGCCGGAGCGAGGACTCCAAGACGATGCCCTCAAGAGGGAAACGACTGTAGGAAGCCGTCACCGTCTGATCCCGAAGATCGGGTTTTCACCCGGAGTGACACGAAAGCAATGGGAGCACCACGACGGAGCCTGCAAGAAGGAGAACGACATCCACGGACGCCGCCTCCGTCGGCTAGTACTAGGACTGGGCGAGTGATGAACCCCGGTGCTCCTACCCCCCGTCGCAACCTCACTCCGCCAACCACCTGCATCCATGCCGCCCAAGCGACCATGGCTGCCCGCCCGCACCCGAGTCGCGCCGTCAGCCCACGACCAATATGTTGGGGAACGCAGTATTTCAAAAAAATTCCTACGTTCACGCAAGATCTATCTAGGAGATGCATAGCAACAGAGGGGAGAGAGAGTGTCTACGTAGCCTCGTAGACCGAAAGCGGAAGCATTATATAACGCGGTTGATGTAGTCGAACGTCTTCGCGATCCAACCGATCAAGTACCGAACGCACGACACCTCCGCGATCTGCACACGTTCAGCTCGGTGACGTCCCTCGTACTCTTGATCCAGTTGAGGCCGAGGGAGAGTTTCGTCAGCACGATGGCGTGATGATGGTGATGATGAAGTTAGCGACGCAGGGCTTCGCCTAAGCACTACAACGTTATGACCGAGGTGGAAATCTATGGAGGGGGGCACCGCACACGGCTAAACAATCAACTTATGTCTATGGGGTGCCCCCTTCCCCATATATAAAAGAGTGGAGGAGGGGAGGGCCGGCCCTCTCTATGGCGCGCCCAAGGGGGAGTCCTACTCCCAGTAGGAGTAGGTTCCCCCCCCCTTCCCTAGTTGGAGTAGGAGAAGAAGGAAGAGGGAGAAGGAGAGAAGGAAAGGGGGGGCGGCCCCCTTCCCAATTCGGATTGGGCTTGGGGGGTGCCCCCACCTTGGCCGCCTCCTCCTCTCTCCCACTAAGGCCCATTGACTCCCCGGGGGGTTCTGGTAACCTCCCGGTACTCCGAAAAATGCCCGAACTCATCCGGAACCATTTCGGTGTCCAAACATAGCCTTCCAATATGTCGATCTTTATGTCTCGACCATTTCGAGACTCCTCGACATGTATGTGATCATATGTGGGACTCCGAACTACCTTCGGTACATCAAAACACATAATCTCATAATACCGATCGTCATCGAACGTTAAGCGTGCGGACCCTACTGGTTCGAGAACTATGTAGACATGACCGAGACTCACTTCCGGTCAATAACCAATAGCGGAACCTGGATGCTCATATTGGTTCCTACATATTCTAGAAGATCTTTATCGGTCAAACCGCATAACAACATACGTTGTTCCCTTTCATTGATAATCCCCAAGTGCAGGGAATCATCGTAGCAATTTCCAAAGGTGGAAGTGATAAGTATGGAGTGTCGAACCCACAAGGAGCTAAAGGTAAGATCAATATTCTCTCAAGCCCTATCTGCCACTGATACGACTCTACGTACATCGAACGTTTCCTTCAAACTAGAAACGAGAAATAAAACTACGTTGTGGGTATGAAGAGGATAACTTTGCATGACATCGGAGAGCTAACATATGAAAGTAGGGGCTGTTATCATAAAGTTAGAATATATTACTAAATATTATAAATAGCGAGTGTGGAATAATGGTGGATCGGTATGCGGAATTGTCCTAGGCAATTGTTAACAAGACCGATAGTCGTCATTGCAATTTCATATGAGGGAGAGGCATAACATAACATACTTTCTCTTCTTGGATCATATGCACTTATAATTGGAACTTTAGCAAGCAACCGCAACTACTAAAGATCATTAAGGTAAAAACCCAACCATAGCATTAAAGCATCAAGTCCTCTTTATCCCATACGCAACAACCCCCTTACTCGGGTTTGTGTTTCAGTCACTCACGCAACCCACTATAAGTGAATCATAAACGTATTGCAACACCCTATAGCGGGAATCCCTCACGCTTGCGCGACACGAAGGGCACCATAGGACAGCACCAAAATAAAACATACAACTCGTACCAATCTAGATCATCAATCAACCCAAAAACAAAAGATATCTACTCAAAACATCATAGGATGGCAACACATCATTGGATCATAATATGTGGCATCAAGCACCATGTTCAAGTAGGGATTACAGCGGGGTGCGGGAGAGTGGACCGCATAAAAGAGATGAGGATGTGATGATGATGGTGATGTTGATGAAGACGATCACCGCGGTGATGATTCCCCTCTCGATGGCACTCCGGTGCCACAAAGAGAGAGGAGGAGCGGTTCTCCCCCTTGTGCTTCCTCCTCCATGGCCTCCCACCTGGATGGAGAGAGGTTCCCCCTCTGGTCCTTGGCCTTCATGACGATAATTAATGGCCCCTCCGGGATCCTCCTTCATGCCCTCCGGTGATGATGGTCCCCTCCGGCAGGGTGCCGGAGAGGGCCTAGATTGGTTTTCGGTGGCTACGGAGGCTTCTGGCGGCGGAACTCCCGATCTAGGTTAATTTTCCAAGGTTTCTGTATTTATAGGAATTTTTGGCGTTGGTCTCACGTCAAGGAGGTGCCCAAGCCGTCCACGAGGCAGGCCCACGCGCCTGGGGGGGCGCCCTCCACCCTCGTGGACGCCTCGGGACTCTTCTGGCCCAACTTTCTTACTCCGGGGTCTTCTTTTGGTCCATAAAAAAATCGTCAAAATTGGCACGTCAATTGGACTCCGTTTGATTTTCCTTTTCTGCGATACTCAAAAACAACAAAAAAACAGAAACTGGCACTGGGATCTAGGTTAATTGGTTAGTCCCAAAAATCATATGAAATAGCATATAAATGCATATAAAACATCCAAGGTTGATAATATAATAGCATGAATACTTCATAAACGTTGGAGACATATCAGTCATGGGTATGTTACTTGCCCGAGATTCGGTCGTCGGTATCATCATACCTAGTTCAATCTAGTTACCGGCAAGTCTCTTTACTCATTCCTAATGCAACATCCCGCAACTAACTCATTAGGCACATTGCTTGCAAGTCTTATAGTGATGTGCATTACCGAGAGGGCCTAGAGATACCTCTCGGATCCACGGAGTGAAAAATCCTAATCTCGATCTATGCCAACTCAACAAACACCATCAGAGACACCTGTAGAGCATCTTTATAGTCACCCAGTTACGTTGTGACGTTTGATAGCACACTAAGTGTTCCTCCGGTATTCGGGAGTTGCATAATCTCATAGTCATAGGAACATTTTTATAAGTTATGAAGAAAGCAATAACAACAAACTAAACTAAACGATCATAGTGCTAAGATAACGGATGGGTCAAGTCAATCACATCATTCTCTAATGATGTGATCTTGTTCATCAAATGACAACTCATGTCTATGGTTAGGAAACTTAGCCATCTTTGATTAACGAGCTAGTCAAGTAGAGGCATACTAGTGACACTCTGTTTGTTTATGTATTCACACATGTACTAAGTTTCCGGTTAATACAATTCTAGCATGAATAATAAACATTTATCATGATATAAGGAAATATAAATAAAAACTTTATTATTGCATCTAGGGCATATTTCTTTCGGTCTCCCACTTGCACTAGAGTCAATAATCTAGATTACATTGTAATGATTCTAACACCCATGGGGTCTTGGTGCTAATCATGTTTTGCTCGTGAGAGAGGCTTAGTCAACAGGTCTGCAACATTCAGATCCGTATGTATCTTGCAAATCTCTATATCTCCCTCCTTGACTTGATCGCGGATGGAATTGAAGCGTCTCTTGATGTGCTTGGTTCTCTTGTGAAATCTTGATTCCTTTGCCAAGGCAATTGCACCAGTATTGTCACAAAAGATTTTTATTGGACCCGATGCACTAGGTATGACACCTTGATCGGATATGAACTCCTTCATTCAGACTCCTTCATTTGCTGCTTCCGAAGCAACTATGTACTCCGCTTCACACGTAGATCCCACC